>NW_010531250.1:105264-129633 GCF_000687285.1 Phaethon lepturus | reverse complement strand
TTCCTTCCCTCCCTCCCTCCCTCCCTCCCTTTCTTTCCCTTTCTTTTCTCCCTGTCGGTTCAAACCCGCACGCACACACGCACACCCCCGTCTCCAGGGGTGCAGGGGGCCGTGCTTCCCCAAACACACGTGCACGCAGCCCCCTCATTTCCTCTGCCACCTCCCTGTCCCCGGGAGGACAATGTCCCCCTCAGCCGTCACTTTGCTCGCTGAGCTCCAGCACCGTGCCTCTTCAACTACTTGTTTTTACCGAACTTCTTAGCTATCCCAGTCAAAGTTCACCACAGACTTTCTAGAAAATCAGACTTTTCTACGCAAAATACCTTTTTTCCCCCCATCTCTTAATAAACCCTCAGTTAGAGAGAAGGGTGATCATGAGCTATAGCACATTTTCCTGCTAACTATATCCACACTTATTCTCCCTCATATTCAGCTTCCGTATTCACAGCTATTATGACAAACAGATCTGAGGTATTTCTGCTGTGTTCAATTTATCATTATGCACCAAGGTTATACTTTTCCTTGACTCGCTCAACACAGTCTAATATTAACAAATTGAGCATTTATACGGGCTCCTTTCCAAGCACGAAGTTGATTAGGAATTTAGGAAATGCTGGTGATTTAAAGATTAACCTTTCATATAATTACCGACATAAACCAAGAGCTATTAAGGTATCAGAAACAACTATTCAGAGTATATTCTACGTAAAAAATGATCACATTTAGAGCCATGCAAAAGACGTTCCATACCAGCCAATTTGTTTTTACAGCAGAAAAACCTGGTGAAAGGAAAGGAGTAAGCGCAGGCTACCCCTAAAGTTACGGAGAGGAAAGCAAGGCTACAAAAATTTTGCAGAAACCAAGCAACAACCCTCTGCTGCCGAGACACAGCCTGCAGCTGGGTGGGTGGCTGTGAGGATCCGAGCTGAATGCTGCAGAGCACTGTAGTTCTACTGCGGTGTGTCTGCTTTAAAGTGAGCACATTTGCAATGGAATCTGTATTTCCGTGAGAACAGGGCAATTGTTTTTGTTAGAAAGATAACGTCACTCGTTGTTGGCATTCAGACACAATTATTCAGCCTTTAAACCAATTACTGCTCTTACTCGCTTTTGCTGGTGTGGTAGTTCGGGGAGACAGTCAAATGTAACGGGCTGCACTGAAAGGAGTTTGAGTTCAAAGTACCCAGATTTGCATTACAGGAGAAGAAACTCAGTTTAAAATAAACATCAGCTTTTCACCTTTTCCTCCACTGTTATTCTTCCAAAAAAATCCAAATATATACATCACTTACAGAAATTAGAGATAACTGGCAGTGGCTAAAGGATAATATGTGTGCCTGTGCTTGGCAAAAAGCGCCTACTATTCTGCTAAGGCACTTCTTATTTTAAATCACTTCATTGCTCTCATGTTCTTCACGTCCTCACCAGACACCGCAACCAGCACCAGAAAGATGTCTTTCAGCTCGGGTGCAGTGGGAACATGGCCAGTTCGGTTCCGTTTCTGAGCTAACAAAGACTAAATCCAAGATTTCAAAGGTAGTAGGTAAGTATAAAAATCTACTTCTTCACTGAATCACTAATTTCAGCACGGCAGATTTCTCTGACTGACATGGTTAGACACGAAGCCCGGTCGTTCATTTATTAGAAACTTTGTTCTGGCCTTTTTTGTGATGTACATTTCTCCTAGTAGCAAACCAGAGCATGACACCAGAGAGAGGACTAAAAATTGTATTTCCAGTAAAATCTGAGATTAAAAAAAATATGCATGGACATATCAAATTGCTTTAAGGGCTTATCCAGTGAAGGCGATGCAGCTTATAAATGCCACATCTCCCTGAAGTAGCACAACTCTGTACCCCAGTGGTTACAGTAAGGTATGGGCAGACATCCCCCTAATAGCTGGGGGACTCAAAATGAAACCAGATGTCCAAAATATCTTTTAAAATATATATTTCCCCTCTAATCTTTATCCCTTCTTACCCACTCTCCCATTTTTCATTCCCAGAACCTCACAGGCAGAGTGAAGAAAAAGAGGGGGGAGGGAAGAGGGAAACCCTGAAAATGCCCCAAATAAGCCGCAAGAACAGTCCACACCTATGGAATTCCAGAGGTTTTCATTCTTTTAACAACTGCCAGCCCTTTGAAGCACATCTGCTGTCAGCCCTCTTTGCAAGATGTGAGGTAAAGTGAGCTCCCGGGAGTAAACCTGAATCCGTCTCTGCAGTTCAGTGCCTCTGCTGACAGTCTGGCTTGCTAAGAGAGCCTGGTAAATATTAAAGAATGTTAATAATAATGAGATAAACCACCTAGAGATTTTTTTCCCCCCTCTTTTTTTTTAAACTTGGCTCCATACTAAAGTTTATCTTGACAGAAACTTTACTTCTCTGATGCAGATTATTTCCCAAAGCAATTTTTTTCGACAGCACACAGAAATTTGTGGTTGCTGCTAAAAGGTTTGCAATCCCCACGCTAAAGAGGCCACCGCATGTCAAATGTTTACCCTAATTTTGTGTAAATGTCACTCCATATTGGACATTCTGTATTTCTTTGCGGCCATATGCAGCTGCCTCCATCCTCGCAAACCTTCCCCTTGCACCGTAACTACCTTTACAAACAGCCCAGAACCCAATGCTCCTGTCAGATCAAATTCCCAAACAACAACTGGATGTCATGAATTTATTATGTAATTGCTGCAGCCTAATAAATTGAATGTGAATCCTATGGCCTGAAAGACAAAGAAATAGTGGAGACAATAAATGAGGAGAAATGCATCTGACGTATCCTCTGTGGGGAAAGAACCCCACAAAACAAAAAACACTGCGTGGGACAACGCTTGGGCTTGCAGAAGGTGGAGGGCGGCAAAAAGGTGAATTACACGGGACAGAGAAAATCATTGCAAAAATATAAAGGAGGAAACTTAAAAAGGGACAGAGCCCAGAGCAGATTAGTCAGAAAGAGAATTAGGTGATAACCAACATAGGAGAAACTCGTCAAGGGAAAACAAAGCACCGTGGTGATATTTGAAGACAAGATGAGTATATACAAACATGCACTGGCAGTGAGGGAAACAGCATCCAACAAGTCCCATGAAGCTGAACCCCAAGCTCATTCTTCTGTCCACCTTTGCTCTGTCACGATGGGCTTTTTGGTATATTTTTAAAAAATCTTAACTATTTTATTGCTGTTATACACAGAACTGGACCCTTGGAGATTGTGCTTTTTACTTTATGTGATATATGCTAAACCAATAGTTGTTTTTCTGATGGGTGGCACTTCCAGCCTGAAGTAAACCCTGTTGTACTGGGTTTGTGAATGTAGTTCCCTGATTCCAGCAACTGTTAGGAATTACATTAGGTTATTCTAGTTGGTGGAATGAACATCTTCCCAAAAAGTTCCCCTAAGTAGTTTTATGAAGTTACACTGTGTACCTTTCATAAAAAAGGGAGTTGAAAACTTTTCTCTTTTTTCCCTGGTTATATTTTCCCACCATGTAGAATAACCTAGCCCCAATCTGTCATTTTTCATTAGTAAAGGAGTCAAGCTATGGCTGTTAATGATAACTCTTAATGAGGATTTGATGAATAAGTCCTGGAAAATCAAACTTGAAACAAAGACTAAAATCACCTCAGATCTATTGTTTCCAGGTAATAGAGATGTTAGCAACTGGGAAATAAAAGTTAGAGTGTTTAGAGCACTCGGGCATTTAAAACAACAAATCAGGACATCCAAATGGTGTTTAATAAGAAATTTAAAAAAAACTCCAAACATAAAAATGAAGTGGAGGAGCTAGTAAAAAAGGATTTCTTGGAAAAGTAGCTGTTGCACTAAAACCTGAATACCTCAAACACACTGCCATTCCCCTAGTTTAGAACTGATTAGAGATGATCATAACTGACCAGTAAGTCTTACCTCAGTAGCTGTTAAGTTCGTTTTAAGGTCTGTAATACCATTAAAACAGGGATAAATTGACCGGTCGTCTCTGGAGTAACATCATGCTTCTGCAATAACCCGCAGTCCTGAACGTTTGGACTACTATAATATTAAAAAAGCGGTATACAAAAAAAAGGCACTTTTATATTTGGACTTTTAAAGAGCTTTTGACAGAATACCTTTAAAAGATATTCAGTTTCCCATAAATAAGACATGGTCATAGAAAACTAGCCAGGCACTCAAAAACACAGTGGCCTTTTGCTTAATACAGTGAAAAAATGGAGTGCAGTATGGTCCCAAGGCCAGGGCTGCTGAATCATCCTAGCTACAATCAGGAAATCTATGGCATTTTTCAAATTACAGATTATTTTTATCACAAAAAGTAATGAAAATCCTGAGGATGTGTAAAGGGACTTCCAAAAGCTGAAGGTTATATAAGCTTTGATGGATGAAATTCTGAGTTGTCAAATATAAGGCAAAATACAATATATAAGGAAAACTGTTCATCCGTGCCTCGGAGATGTAAGTTATATGCAACAATTGGAAAACTATGTTTTTGGATATTGCATTGAAAACCTCTGCTTAGTGTCCAGAGAAAAAAAAAAAAAGGAGGAAAAAAGAAAAGCGGAATAATATCTCAAATGTGTACGTAACAGAACAGCTCGCAAGAAATTAAATAGCTTGATATAAATCACTGCTATGCCTTCAGTTAGAAAACAGTCCCCAGTTCTGTTATGGAGAATTTAGAAAAGGTTATATCTGCTAGATAAGGCTAAGCTACTGACAAATAGAAGGATGAATGATTTGGGAAAGTTTGAATGTAAGGAGAGAGGCAAAGAAACCGGCCCTACAGCCGCAAAACGTGTATCCACTCCCCCTCTAGTGGCCGGTCCGCTCAGGGCCAGCGCAAACCCAAAACACAAGCGCGAAGGGGAAAGGCGATACGCTGGCAATGGATTTTAAAACAAGCACACACGCCCTCTTTTTTATTCCCCTCGCAATTTTATGTTGTTTCACTTTATATTATTATTATTCGCTATTCCTCATTAAATCGCCTGGTGTATTCCTTTGTTGTTTCCTGTCGTTACTTAGCGCAGAAGCTGTTTTACAGCAGAGGTAATTTTTTTTTGCGATATGCTTGTACCTACCTGCAAGGAGAGGATATGGAGTGTGACAGGGGCCCAGGCACACTCTAGCAACAGAAATAATCATAAATTAAAAAATAAGCTTTGGAACTCATTGTACAAGACATAAACTGATGCAAAAAAAAAAAAATAGGCATTACGAAAAGGAACGGTTGTACAGAAATGGGAACATCGACTTAATTTTGTACATACACCCCTAAAAATATTTAGATTAAACCAATGCTATTTTAGTAACAGCATCTGGGTGAAGGCACGCCATGGTGTGGAAACAGTCCTTTTAATTTCCTACTCATGGAGCAGTCACTGAATTTCAGCGTTCCCAACCTGCACGGCCTCAGTCACTTGGAGAAACCGAGGCCAGATGAGCCCTTCACACCCCATGTTTCGAATACACGCAGCTGCTTCTTGGTCACTTACTCTTCCTTCTCTCTTCTCTAGGACAGTTGCTAAAATTGAAAGAATCATAGAATCATAGAATAGTTTGGGTTGGAAGGGACCTTTAAAGGTCATCTATTCCACCCCTCCTGCAAAGAATCCCCATTTTTACCAATTTCTTTGCATAATGCAATATACCACACCATTTTGTGTTCCTATCTTTTAACAACCCTACCCTAGAATATTTTGTGGTCCGAAGGAGCTAAAACGCTAAGCTGAATGCACTGAGGGGTGCTGCTGAGGACTGAAAAGGAGCTGTGCTCCGTTTCTGGCTGAAATAACACCAAGCACTTCATGAGGACTGTAGGTTTTGTACAAGTTCATTTTCTCTACCAAAATTAAAAAAAAAAAAAAAGAAAAGAAGAAGAAATCGTTCAGTTGCACTTTCAGGGAGCCTACTACACCCTCAAGCTAATAGGTGGTATTAGGTATTAATTAGGTATTAACCTGGGGGCTCTGGTTATAGGGAAGATGAGCGTTAGCAAGGGATAGTTTTTCTCTTGTAAAGTCTTTCGGTGAAGACTGAATACTAGTTTAAATGGAGTCCACAGCTAGCACTTCTACGTTAATTTTAGTATGTTGTTATTAATTTTGTTCAAGTGAAACTCGAGAACAACACAACAAACAAAGCACAGTTTGACTTCTCACGTCTTAAATTTAAAAAATGAACCCATTTCCAATGTGTGTTAATAATATACCTAATTAAAAATGTTTAGAAAACAGATTATGCAAATGATTTGTATATAATAATGTAAGCAATTTGCTTTTCCAGCGTAAAATGAATTCATTACTATCCACAGTCAGAGCAAGTTTGATAGTCTATCCCTTAGTGATGCAATTTCAGACACCACTTGTATTCATACTGCAAGACAGTTTCAAGAATAAGAACAGAAGGAACTGTACAGACAATTTAAAAAGTTTAAAAAGGTACTTGAGGACTCTGGGGATGGGTGTAAGTAGAAGGAAAAGCTTACAGGGACACCTAAAGAAAAGGGATTCTCTGCTCAGTATGGAAAGAAGACGACCAGACTGATCCACTAAGGACATCTGTTTTTCCATCGGTACTTCCAGAGAGGCAAATACTTATTTCTAGCAATTACAGAAGTGATTGCAAGTGAGTGATTTGGAGTATTCGGCTGAGCACCTCATGCTGGGTGGGAATTCTTCATCCGTTGTTTAAGTGCAATAATATGCTTAGTTTCATATAGGAAATGCATATTTTCATACATAGAACTTAGTCTTCTCAATCTTACTCTGTCAAATAATAAGTTTTTTTCCCTAGATTTCTCTTCGCAGTAGACAAAAGGCAAATCCTGATTTTTAGCTAAGGGGACGTAAATTTCTACAAATTGAAGAAAAGTGGTATTCTGCAGAAAGACAGCCTAGTGTAATCTGTGATTTCCCTTGAATGCCATTACTGGGGTAATTAAGTGTCAGATTCCAGACTAATTCATCACTTATTAATTAACAATATCAACGATTCTTTTTTCATTACAGATAACACATTTTACAGACTACCAGAAGCATTTTTTATTACTAAAGTTATCTCAAAGGCTCTTCCCCAATATCTGCCACAATAAAAAAAAAAAACACACAGAAAACATTCAGTCATAATTTTAATGATAGATCATTTTTCCCTTCACTAAAATTAAATCTTAAAAGCCATTTAATTAAACTGAATTATAACTGAACGACTTTAACCGTGCAAAGAATTCAAACGAAGGATGCTCTCTCCCCAGACACTAAAACATGGCATGTCAATGATTCGCCACAAGGAAACAAACCTTAACAAAGCAAACTATTCTGAGAAGGTGTTTCTTATTCGTAAATAAGACCCCACTTCAATAACTTCATTTCTTTGCATTTTTAATTGATTTTTTTTTACATGTGTCTTTCTGTAACATGCAGAACCACAGTAAGTTGTTCAGGTGTGACCACATGCTCTGAACAACAGCGAACAGTAAAACTTCAAAAGGGGTCCAGGTTCTGCTTGATATTCTCACTGGTTTTAGTAAAAAAGGGCTAAGTTTTATGCTAACTATCTGCTTAAGTCTCCTGGTGTGCCTTACTAACGCTACTTACCTTGCATCATTAAATCAGCCTTGCCCCAGCTGCAACTTCTCTCTCTCAATCTCTCTCTCTCTCTCTCCCCACGAACATTTCTTTGTGCAACTCCTGCATGATGTTCAACTCCACGCTTAAAGACTGTTTGCAACCAGCAGTAAACACTTAGTTGGAGTAATTTCTTTTTCTTTTTCAATGGTGTATCTATTTTCTTCTACTTCAGACGTTTTATCTAACCTATAGCTAACCTTGTATGAGTTTGTTTTCCCCTTCCAGGAGTTAAAAAAAGAAAGTTTCTTTATATTCCAAATATAATTTGCTGAGTCTCTTATGTTTGTATTCTGTGCTTTGAGAGGATTAAAGAAGAAATTTTATCACCGAAAGAATAGGAAAATAGATTTGCAGATGTAGCAATCTTGTAAAACCCAGAGTTCAGAAAAACATTCGCACTACCATCAAGAAGGAAAAATCATTTCCCAAATTGTCCCAAGTCTCTTCCTACAGAGATTAAAAGGACAATGATGCAACTCCTACGTGACTCCTTTCAACTGCTTGTAACAACAGACCAGCTTCAATTCCATTCATGTAATTATGCTCTCAGGATTATTTCACGCCTGTCTCTTGGTTCCTATATTTGTCGATGTTAGGCATTTTTTGCAAGGTGAACACAAGTTATTTTATTCAGAGGTGTGAAAAAAAGAACCGCTCCTTGATGCATTAGTCAGGTTTCCATCACTACAAAGTAAAGCATCAATCGGGTTTAAAACTCTGGAAAACACATTTTTTGAAACTCTCGCCAACTACATAATTATGCCCCAAATGAGTTTGTGCCAGGTGGCTTTGGCTAACAGATGGAATGGTATATTTGTTCACTCTTCATAAACCAAGCTCCATTCCAAAAACTGTGAGCCAGAAGTATCTAAATTATTGATTGACAGTTACATATGCCTAATAATTAATTAAATTCTAGCTACAAATTACATTGAGTCTGGTGAGCGCTTAAGAAAAAAATCATATAGAAAATGGGTGATAGTGTCTTTACAGTAACATTTTTAAATCGCGGCTGCTAAAAATAATGGTATGCATTGGTGCACCACAGACAAAAGAGCTTTGGTACGAAGCGTCACAGAAATGCTTAAAGCAGGATACGTTATATAACATTAAAAATTGTTCCTTTAAGGTTATTTTTCACAGTCCCAAACTTCACCAAATGCTTACTAAAACCAACTAGGAGTTGTGAACAGACTTAACAAATGTAGTCAGGTTCAGAAGACTCTTCCCAGACAACATATACACTATATAATCACCATTAATGCTCTGGAGGGAGAAACTGAATGGAGATCAAACCACCAACAGCCCTTCCTTTATAAACCCTGAATTAGGAGTTACCTGAGGTTCATGTATTTCCTGCCTGCAAATCCCAGATGGAAATATGGACACCTTTGTCATCCAGTGTATGGCCAAAGAGTCCATTTCATCTGGACGTGTCAAAAGGATTGCGCCTGTGCTCAACTGGTAATGATGGCAATGACAGCAAATGCAGCGTGGTCTGAAGGTGTTGGACTTCCAGCATACATGCGCGTTAATTGTGCTGAGGATGAATGGCAAGCATTTCTGATTGATGAATGGCACATGTCATCAGTCATTTTCAAGCTGGAAACAGGCTGAATTTTCTGTCCCCATGCAGATCAGCTGGGCCACAAAGGTACAAGAAGTCTACGGTGGAGCTGACCTTGTCCCATTAAACATTTCCCTAAACATTTGCAAACATCACCAATCTTCCAGCCCGTGCAATGGCCTTCATCAAAATACCGCTAAGCTGAGGGTAACAACGGATACATTTCCCACCCAACCCCCTTATGGGAAAATAGTAATTAATTGAAAAAACAGAAAATGAGAAAAGCTTTTTGTCATAGTATATTAATATCCCTACTTCTGCTATCACAAAGCTGTGCCAGGAACACTGATTTAATAGGCACTGCAAAGCAATTACCATGCAAATAATATTAGCCAACAATTTATTATTTTTTTTAGTAAAGCCCTTGTTTTGGCTAGCAGACCACAGTAACAGAACCCAATAAAACTGGGTAACTGAAAGAAATTTCTTAGTGTCTAAACAGCTGTGACACCAAACATATGAACTAACAGTTCCCAGACTGGCCTGTTGGTACATTTGCAATTCCAAGTACGGACAACCTGGGGAGTCAACAAAAGAACAACTTACACAGCAAAAAGAGAGCACTGAAGCAATGGGAAGGAAAGATATTCAGGAAAATTCTCTTTTACTAGTGACATCAGCGAAAAGGACATTGGAGAATAATGCAGAGGGTTTTAAGACGCAGGAAATACAGTCCCGCCATAACACTTCCCTTTGCCCGTGCTCTTCATAAGAAACCTTTTATTTGGAGTAAGTCTGTCATTTTATGTAACATACACTCATCTGTTTATGGAACAGGACTGGAAACTTGCTTAGATTCACTGAAGTGTTGAGCTCCATGTTCAGCTTTAGAAGTTGCCCAGCAATCTTATAGTCCTGGCTTGGAGCTATACGACTTTACTTAAATCACTTAATTTCTCTGTTCTCCATTTCACCACCAGGAAATGAACCAAGTCGCTTAACTCACATCAGAGTGCTGTGACACTCACTGGGAACATTTATTCTATAGTGAGTGGTCAAAATATGATGGTTCTTGTTCCTTCAGTCCAACACGATTTTGTCAAATCAAATTATTGAAATAACAGATTTGATTGTGTTTTATCTCTGCAACTAAAGAGGAGCTAACTGAGATCCAGGACCCAATATTTTTTCTGATTCCCCTGTTGTAGGATGCTGAATATACAGCATATAAAAATACGGTATAAGAACATGTGCCTTTGCTGTTTCCCTCACCGCTTTAAAATGCTTCTTTTAATTAACAATCTAAATATTCCAAATATAGAAACACATTTCTGCGTATTTGATGAGGAGAAAACAAAAATCAACACGAGCACACGTTCTAAAACTTCTAAATATTTTGGGGAGGAACAAAGGAAAACTACTTTCTAGTTAAACTAATGAATATACAGATATTGACATTGTTGTGCTCAAGCTCAAGTACAAATTGAATCTGTGATTTCATTTATGGAAATAGGTAAGCTGGGAAATGCAATTACTATCTATAAATCATTTTGCTATAACCTTCTACTTCAATATCCTTAAATAGCAAAATGCAACTGAAGCTATTTTAGTTAAAGCCTGAACAAAATAAATCCTTGTGGCAACACTCATCTGTCAGGGGATTTGATGTTCTCCAAAGTACTTGTTGGTATTAAGTAAGCAATCTCTCACTTCTAACAGACTTTCTTATTGATATGTATGAGCTAAGTAGTTTATTATTTATAGTTAAGTGTGAAGTGATATGTCAAAGAAAAACACAAAATTAAGGAAACTGCATATTACAAGATCTAAAATATTTAATTCCCATACAAAACAGCTACTGACAGTTGTGTACTTGGAAACATAATAACAGGGCTAACAATTAAGTGATGCCTCTTAGGAAATCTGGGACAAGAAAATACTCCATGGTCAAGTCTGTCATCCCTGGAAAGACCTATGAAGATCATCATATTTGCACGCACATTTAAGCAGGCTCAGCAGAAGCCCGAAAGGTCACTGGAAAGCTAGTAAAAATGCCAATAGTAAAATAGATACACAATATTACAGAAAACTTTCAGACTATTTGAGACAGTGAAAACCTCATCAAATTTCCAGCACTCAATTCACGACAAGACTGAATCAGGAAGCAAGGTAACGGTAATGGGGAGATCCTATGTTCTGTAATGCAAATTTATGCACAAGCTCAGTGCCTTATACTGAATCCATCTTAATATATAAAAATATATTTTCTATATAATATTTATAAATATATTTTATATATAATAGATAAAAGTATGCCACCTTTAAAATAAATCCCAGTTGTCTTAATTCATATCTCTAATAATCTTTTCTTAACCTTATCTTAAGAGGACACCTCTGCTGGTATGATAACTGAATTAATGCTTCAGTATTTTGCAGTTGAAATCTGCCTCGTTTCCTCAACAGTTCTTCAGGCAGAATGGCAGCTGACATGACAAAATCAGGCAGGAACACATTTGGCATTTGCCACCAACCTATATCAAGTCTTGACTCTCTAGCTTTGCCAAGGAGTAGGAGTATTCACAGGCGATGATCCCAATTTTAGACACAAGATTTGAAATACAGTATCAGTGGTTAATAAAGCACTAACTGTCTACACCTGAATTTAATGCACAGTGCCAAGGCTTGTATGTATTTTCAAAAGTCGGTGGATCATATTGCTGGACTGATTCTGTCCCTGTTGTTTCAGAGAGGACTTTTTGGTATAACACAAACCCAGGGTCATTGATGAGAAGTTGCCATCGACAGCGAGTGCTGTTTCCACCTAGTGTGAACAGTAGGACGTCTCCCTATCCAAACATGGATCAAGTGCTGTGTTTTCCCAGGGAATGGAAGTTGGCCTAGATATGTTGTGCCATTAACGTCTGAAATTGCAATGTCTGTAGGTGAGTTGATTACACCCCTCACCACAGGAGCCTTGTAGGAAGCCAAGTTAATTGTGCGTAACGAGAGCTCAGTTGCAAACCTTCCTATTTGGTGTAGGTTTTCATGGCCAACAAGTTATTTCTAGACCTGTCCTGAGAAGCTGGTAGCTCAGTTCACTTAATTTCAAAGTCTGATTTTATCACAGGAATTTAAAGGATTGACAATTACACCAGTATCACGGAGAAACCAGAACCTCTTTGGTTACGAAGCTTTTTCCCTTCGCCTCTCTGGTGGGAGCATGCCTCACTTCCACAGATGGGAGTTTGCGCTGATGATGCTGATTAAACTGGAGCACGTCTGGATGGATCTGGAGAATGATTTTTTTTTTCTTAGACACTTCACTCCATCACGGGCTTGGTTAATTCTCATACCAATCTTTAATTCTCACCTATCAATACACTGCTCCTATATAATCTTCTTGTTGTCTCATTTCACTGTGAGTGGCTACCTTTGTTAGACAGTGCTTGACAGCTAGTAAATATAAACATGCACGATTAGACCATTCCTTTAGAACTCTGTCAGAGATGCTGGTTGTAGCATAAAGAGATTTTAAATTAATAGATCAGGGCCATCAAAGAAACAAAAAATATTTTTTGTCGTTTTTGTTTTACTTCTGCCATGGTAACTAAAAGGTTTGATTCTCAGATCACAGGTAGGCTGGTTAATCCAGAAGGTGTCCAACTCTCTAGTAATGTTACAGACTTCATTTTGCTGGAAGTTTCTGCTAAATCTGTGAATTCAGCTGGCTGGCTTCAGATTTTTCAAAGATGAGTGAAGTTTCTCCAGAATTATGCTAGCAAGGGAGTATCAGCTCATCCCAAAGATCTGGAGGATTCTTGTGAGTGTCAAGCCAGGGCTACGGACACAACATTTCCTCACGCACATACAAAATGCATGGACTCTAGATTGGAGCCGAGGAGGAACCTCAAGCCATACAAGGACACGTATCTCCCACCAGAAAGGACGGCAGCTTGCTGAAAGTGACTTTGAACAGCTACTTCCAGAAGCAGCCATCAATTCGGCAGCAAATTCCACTAAAATAACTGAAATCACCTTCAGCAAGGTCCTTTACCTCTGACTGGTTCTGTAATACAAGTCTCCCCATCAGGGCTCAGGAATTGTTGCACTCTAAATTCACACCCTACTTCAGAGTAATTTCCTCAAGTAGGTAAATAATGTCATTTGAAAATATAGATTTGTTTAATGTCAGAAAAGAAAGAAGAAATCCTTGTGATAAGGTACTGCCACCGGCATATCAAATGGCTGAATTAAAGCTAATTGAATACTTCCAATTTAGGCTAGTCTAAACAGCCAGTAGAATAGCATCAGATGATATTCACAGGATAAGAAAATCTATTCTAGACAAAAGTGGCTCCGAAAAAAGACACAAGGCTTTTAAATCTTTAGTAAGGGAAACTGTGTTCAATCATCCTCTATGTCTACGCAGGGTAAGATAAGAAGTAATCAGCTTCATTTGCAACGAAAGAGATTTGGGTTACATATTAGAAAACATTTTCTAACTGTAAATACAGTTCAGCACAGCAGATGAAATAATTTCTATTTGTGCCAAGAATTTTGGCATTTTAATCCTTTATTGCAACTAAACTGTGATAGGACTCTTCCAAATAACTGTCCATATTGTATCGCTTTTTAGGAATAACAAGAACACTTTGTATTTTACTCTGCAAAATTATGACCTTTTTCACTTACTGTTATCTCATAAATTTTCATAATTTAAGCTTATATATGAGAAATATATATGTGCACGTATGTGTATTCGTAAGTTTTTGACAGCATGCAAACTGACATGTAATGAAATCATTACATTGGATTAAAGTAATTGGCAGGGAACACCTAACCTTTACCTTAAAGCTCGTGTCTAGAAATGCACACGCTTGGATTGGTACGTACGCCTGCACCGTTTTGAACCGCGAAAGACTGAGCAGCCATCAACCTTCAATCGGGTGAGTAGGCAGCTGTAGTGAGAATCTTCCAGTAAGGTTTGATATAAAAGACGATATCACCCATTCAAGCGCAAACTCACCCTTTTCATTGTAAGTGCATTTATATTGTCCCTAATACAACACAGATTTTTTTTTTTTAAGATATTCAGGATAGACTTAAAACTACTTATCTTCAGGTTAATGGAAATGCCTGTTGACTTGAAGCACAGGAGGACCACTGCTTGGTGATATTGTAAATAAAGTGCAAGTTTGAGATAGAAACAAGGGCGTACGACGTTAGCTTTATTCTATTTGCTTATTTTAGGCATAACATAGAGTAGGATGGAGCTATAAGTTCCCGGTTTTATTTTATTAAGGTCCTACTTTATGAATTGGGCTGGTATTGATCCCTGCATTTTTCATTTGCCTTTCGTTCCAAGAAATTTTGTTCTTTTGCATTAGTTTAAAAAAGAAAGACTGCCAGGAGAAAGAATGGCTATCACTAACGCAGATTTTTCGTATTCAGAACAGCACTAAAATTTCAACAATTCCAGATGGGTTCGACAACAGGGATATGGTACAGTTTAATACAAAGCTGTCTTTATCCTTTCGTTTTCTAAAATATTGTATACAAGTGTATTAAATATTATTATTTAGCCGCTAAAATGATAGAAAAATAATTGAAAGCACTTTAAGAAGTTATTTAGCTCACTTCCCTGCAACAAGGCAAAATCAATTCTATCCCTCCTGACAAACGTTTGGCTGTTACAAAACCCTCCACTGATACGGATTTTGCAGCATCCTCAGGCAATATTCTTCTGTGCTGAAACCTCTTTACTCCTAATACATTCTCCTTAATTCTAACCTGAACCTTCCCTGCTGCAACGTTATTCCAGAACTATTTCTCCTGTCCAGCAGGAAAACGAAACCTGTTTACTCTATTCCACTTTGCAGCAGCATTTTACATAGTTCAGGATCTGGAGGAAAAATGGGAGCAATTTGCACTTCTCCAGACGAAGCAGCACCAGTTCACTCAATCTTCTCTCATCAGACATATTTTTCTAGGTCGTTTAACATTTTTCCTTTTCTTTTCAATCAGACTTTATCTTTCTTGCAGTCTGTGTGTACCCCAAACTGACACAGTACTTCCGCACAGGTCTTACAAATGCAGTTAGGTAATACGTCCCGCGTACACACGGCTGGCCTACGAACAGAATATGATGCACCGTAGCTCACCTACACCCTTTCCTAGAGAATCTCTGCTCCCTCAGCTAGCTGCTTCTTGTTATAAGATGCATATTTGGCTACGTAAAGATATTTAGGGATGATAAGTTGAAGATCAAGGAAGCATATTTAGGATTTTGCTTTCATATGTATAAATATTGAAGCTATACGTATCCATGCTTACAAATAACGAAATATTTTTTTTTCTCACTATAGTATTTTGTTCAGTTCTCTCAGTACTGCATATACACCAAACTACATTCTTTTAAGGAACCATTTTTTTTTTTAATGAAGCAGCTCATTCACCTGCATTGACCATGCATAAATACACAAGCAGACTTGTTAATATATCTGCCTATTTCATTAAGGCACTTAACCATATCCTTAACCGGAGATATACTTTACAGTGACCTAAAACTGGGAATAAGCCAGTCATTCGATATAAAATAATAAATCCTTCCTCTCATAAACTACAGTCTGGAAATACACCGTGTTGGAAAGCAGTTTTAAAAATTATTCTAAGACAACAATCTTGTTTCGGAAAATAACGTAGTCATCGGAAAGAAGATATATTGGACAAGACCCTACTAAACAATATTATCTTAAAAAGTATATTGAGACTTTTTTTTGTCGTATGAAGACAGGGGTTTCATTTTCCTATCCCTTCCCGAGACTGGCAGCTCTCCTGACAGCACTGCAGTGCTGCTTCTGGATATGACCCAAGTAAGCTGACATTTGAGACATTACAGAGCTGAGAGGAGCTATATTAATTATTATGAAAAGTCAAAGCTGTCTTCAGAATATCTCAGACAACACCATGTAATTCAGTATTGTGTAAAACCTACTGAGGTTAAATTATGCCCCAAATATTATTTTAAGCACCGATCTTTGTTGTACGTCCATTTTCAATTAAACAAACTAAACCACACATCAGAAATAATGCTTCCATTGGCATATGGATATTCGGAGGGGAGATGTGAATCTGTTTAACCGGTGAGTATGCTCAAGCACGTTAACGACCTGACTCAAAGCCTACTGAAACAAACAGGAAGACTTCACATATTAATCAACCTCAACGGCCAATACTCACAAAGGTACCTCACACAACCTTCTGATTTTTGTCACAGTCCCCTGTGGTTTTCTTCCACCCCTCTGAAAAAGCTGTGTGGACACACAGACCTGCCCTTTTCTCTGTCTCCAAGGCTAATGACTTTGGGCCGTTCACCATTCTTGTGCACCTTCCCATTTAAAAAAACCTGCCATTTCACCACAATTTTCTTGGCTGGATTTTTCTTCCACCCCTTCTTGTGTATTTTAACACCTGGCATCAGCATCTCATCCTTGACTTTCTCTTGTCTCCAACTCTATCCTCTTCCACATTATTACTAGGAAAAACATCTTCACATGTTCATCTTCACATGAACTTTCAAGAAAGAGTCTCTCACTATATATCTCCCTTGGCTACAGACCTGATTTTTAAGACTATCTAGCCACATCCCCATTTGTCATTTTTCTCGACTACAACTCTTCCACCTCTTCCACTTTCTTCTGTTTTTGCTGATTTGGTGCATACATTTCCTGCAAGTGCATCGCATCCTCAAGGCTCACTGTTACTCGATGTGTATATTAAGCTAGAATGACTTCCAAATACATCAACTTTCTACGTATAGCTGTGATATCAGGTTTTCAGGCATTTGATTCAGTTTCTATTTGGGTTGTAATCTCTCTAGGACATACTCTCTGTCTTCATTTGCATTCTCTACATAACATTTGATAAATTATTTAAAAAACATTTTTTTTTTGCTGTCACTTGTGGCTTCAGTATTAAAGCTACATCATAGCTAGTATCTGGAAACATTCAGTCTTTAGAAAGTTTCTATTCAGTCCTAATTCTGGCAAAATTTGATTGGATTTAATGAAATCCCTGACTAAATCTAGACTGACGTAATACTTAGATCTGTGAACACTGGAAGTTTTCCGTTATGTAAATGAATCCAGTGAAATAATCTCGAGACACATTATGAATGAGAATACATACATATATAATTTAATGCAAAAAACTATCTGATTGGATATACTTTTTTTGTACATGCATGTATGAGTAACCATAGCCTGGTACTTCCTGAGTTTTACTGCTTTTTCATTACAGTGATTCCTAAAAATGATTACTGGGTGAAAGCAGACAGAAATGCCGATTACCACACATTAGAAATTTTATTTTGTATATTCAGGATTAAATATATTTTTATGAACATTATTTTTTAACTACGTCATTTTCAGGCCTTTGAGCAAGGACTGCCAAGAGCTTGAATTCAATCAATTTATTTGGGAGGTCACATGAGTAATTTGTATAAACCATTCTTATATTTCACATAGACACTCCAAGACTGTTAAAAGCAGCAGTTCATCTCTTAGCTCCAATGCAATCACCAGCTGAATTAATGAATTCACAGCCTGGCCTTGATGCTTTATTATTTGGTTTAGCACAGGCAGGGTAAGTATCATATATTATCTCTCCCCACTACCTCTCATTCTCTACATATATAAGCATATATATAAGCTTATATATACCATATGTATATCTATAGGGAGAGATGGATATACATACTGATGCTGACCGGTATTTCTGTTCCAGCCACGCTATTCACTATTAGTCATGAGAATCTTGAAAGATCTATTGAATTATTTGTATCGCATTTAAAAAAAAAATATTATCAATGAGTTAATATTTATAAGCTTTCTTCGGAGTGCTCAGAATTAATCTTACCACCAAAGTTAAATGTCTGACCACACTGCTAAAAATACAGATGCAGTGAAGAGAGCAAGCCTTTGGATAAAAAGAGTCTGTATTACAAGGACAGAGACAATACTTCCTTTAGTTCCTCATTACCTACCCATCTTTATTAACTGATGCTATTGTTTTGCCTTTTCCAAACATATAACCTTAGTGAAGGCCTACCAGTGATTACTAGTCAAACTTTGGCACAGGTCCCAAAGGTATTTGCAATCTTACCAGATAATAATCCTGCTGAAAAAAGCAAGCTTCCGCTCCTTTGCTGGGATCTTTATACGGCTTTCCTAAAACATTTTTCTTTCTGACTTGTCAGCAGCTAAACCAACAAGACTTCAGTGACAAATGATCTACTTAACCCTCCAGAAAGGAATCCCGACTTGTTTTTTTAGGACAGTTTTCATTTTTATGTCTGAAAGATCAGACAAAGACACATTACCTTTCAAGGAAAGTGATGATGCCACCGCAACGTTTGGAAAATAATCTCATTCCACCTGAGTGGTTTTGTCTTTTTGTTTGATTGCTTTTGGGGAACGAAGGAGATATATGCAGAATGTAATAAAAATCTGATCTACAATGGTGAGATTGTACTAAATTTCTGAGATGCTATTTGCCTAATTCAGTAAGGCAGAAAAATTACCTATGTTTTCAACTTTAAGAGGTAGAGCCTGGAACAACCGCATCTCTCCATAGATTTTAAGTGTCATTAATGAGTTGATGCAATGACAGAGTCAAAGAGAATAGAAGTAGATGAGACCTTTGGAGGCAATTGAGTGTCTCCCTTTCTCCTTGGCCATTGTTTCATGTCCTCATGCCAGCTGGAGGATTTTTTTGTTTCTGAATCTCAGACTTCTAAACAAAGTGAGTTTGCTTCACTTACTTAGTTCACTTCACTTACAAAGACAGGCAGAGAAAAAGATTTGGTAAAGACTTAGCTGGTAAGAGATGTCTTCCTGTAAGGGAGACTTGACTAAAGCAGTTAATTTTCAAGATGCATAAACAATGAACTAGAAGATATCTGCAAAGTCATCTAGTCCTTATACAACTCTCAGAGAAGGCAACAATATGTTCTTATTGACTTCTGCATAAGGTGTACTAATGCCATTACCAGGAAATTATTTTTACCTGCAAGTAAACTGGTCAAGGGACTTTTATTCATTATGTAAATTCTTTGCAATAGGACAAGGGGTGATGGTTTTAAACTAAAAGAGGGTAGATTTAGACTAGATCTAAGGAAGAAATTTTTTACAATGAGGGTGTTGAAACACTGGTACAGGCTGCCCAGAGGCAACGTTCCAGGTCAGGCTGGACGGGGCTCTGAGCAACCTGATCTGGTTGAAGATGTCCTGCTCACTGCAGGGGTGTTGGATTAGATGTCTTTTAAAGGTCCCTTCCAACCCAAACTATTCTGTGATTCTATGATTCCATGATGTTTACTGAGCCTAGAGTAATTCCATATTTGTCTTGACTTTCTTTAATCAAGACATTGTTGATCTTCAACCTTAATCCTTAGATTCATCTCATTCTTACCAAGTTACACACCATTGGAACTAACAGTTACATAATCAGCTTCAACAATTTATCTGTTTTTTTTTCATATCCCTGCTTTTGAAACACCTACGTACATATCACATCCTCCTTAGTTGCTCTAGATCCAATGTTTTAACTAATTCTTCGTGACAGTATGTCAATGTCAAGTATTATTGAGGCTTAAATGGAGTCAGGGATTGCCAAATGAAATATTCAAGCCTCTTCCCAACTATTAAATAGCAAACTGTTGAGAGCTTATTGTAGGGAGGGCTTGATTCAACTGCACTTACCTACATTTCTGAGAATAGCTTTTTAACCTCTTTTTTCTGTAAGGTTTGTTTCTAGTTCTTTGTTCTGAAGGGTGCAATAGTCTATTGCTTTAAAGGCTTATATGAAAATTATGTTCAATTTTCATCATCGGTGCAGAAGAGGCTACAAAGCCAAGGCACAGCAAAGAAGCTCTTGAGAAATAACACGTGGTCTACTTTCCTTTTCCTTCACAAACATAATGGAAATGATATGATGGTGCAGTTCACAGGAGTCTTTCATGGGCTCTTTAAAAATAAATATGGAGCTTAAAATTGTCTTTAAATTTTGAATTAAATGTACTTTAACAACATTGTTAAGGTGGATGATTCATAAATGCATGCTATTACAGGAGCAGGAAAACAAAATTGTGAAAATAAATCATATTTATTTTTAAAATTGTTGTAATATATCGCCAAACCGTTTTTATATATACATCTTAAGAAAATAATAACCAAAAATCAAGTCAGGCCACACAAGTAGAAATCTGGCATAACTGTTACGCTTTTGACAACTGTGAAACTATTATTTTCAAATTGTAATTCAGCTGAGCTGATGACAGATTTCTCTTCATCATCATTGATTTATGAGTTCATCTTGTCAACTTTTTCCCCCTTCCCACATTATTTACACTATTCGAGGCAGGTTTTTTTTCTCTCAGAATAAATGGCATCATTTCAAAAACACTATCCAATTGTGTAAATCCATAACTGGTTTTTGAAATTAAACAGATTTTGTCTGGATGCTATAGCTCAAGTACTATAACACTAGGAAATAACCAGAAAGCAGAACTAACAGAGCACCGTATGATGAGAGTCTGAATAGTTTTTGCTTTTTTTCTTTTCTTTTTCTCACTCTAAAGGCTACAGTGCCTCCTACCATGAGCAACTTCCCTAGGACATTTCATTAGGATGAAGTAGATCGCAACAGGTATGAAGAGTACATCTTAACCCAAAAATACAGTCTTCCATGATATGCAGGTTTTTAGTTTTTAGTTCGGCTTTGTGGTTTTGTTTTTTTTGATTGTGTTTGGTTTTGTTTTTGTTTCAGATGGAATCTTACTATTTATTCCTATTCTATTGAAATCAAAATATTTTTATAAAAAGCAAATGAGTAGTTGGATCATAAATTAATACACCACTACTGAGCCTATGTAATAGAATGAGCAATAAATCATCTATTATATTTTCAATAACAATGCAAAGAAGAGAAGTGTTCAATAAGTATCTATCTTCTGTATTTATAAAATGTCATCTGATAATGAACTATTTCACATTCCACAGTAACAAGGAAGATACGAAACAGGAACTCCAATGGAAGTTGGAGATTTTAAATCAGCTTGTTTAACTGATTTGCATTAGAGAATCTTAAAAGGGCTAGAAGGTCCGTGCTCTGGGATGTAAGGGGAATAGGTACACAAAGAAGACTGGCCCTATAAAATGAACTTCAGAAGTCAAATCAAACACAAGGGGAAAGGAGAATTCTGTAACATAGTTATTTTGGGGCTGGAATTTTTACAACTTTACTTTTTAGGCAGCGAAATCTCACTGAACTTCTGAACTTCTTTCCAAACTTTTCAAAATCCCAGCATTTAACTTCTCAAAATAAAAAGTAACACCCAGTTCTGCTTGTCTGTCCTTCCGTTATCTTCTACAATTTACATAATCTTTTTGACTTCACACCTTCAATATGAAGGATAAGTGTTGGGAGACGGAGTAGACATGTAATTACGATACTTTTATTAGTAGATAGTATATGTCCTTTTATAAAGTTGGGAAACGATAGCAGGCAAAAGTGCTTTCCTGATTCTTTTGATTAGCTGAATAATCAAACTCTTGTTTCTTTGAATAACCTTTCCTGTTATGATATAGCTTGTTATCAGCTTCCCTACATTGCCAGTCCTCTAAATACTCTTCTAGCTATTGTAACTTCTTTCTTGACTCAGGAG
Source organism: Phaethon lepturus (assembly GCF_000687285.1). Classification (NCBI taxonomy): domain Eukaryota; kingdom Metazoa; phylum Chordata; class Aves; order Phaethontiformes; family Phaethontidae; genus Phaethon; species Phaethon lepturus. The sequence continues at coordinate 107,717 of NW_010531250.1, read as the reverse complement.
AATGTATTTTCTCCTTTACTTTTCTTCTATTGAAATTGTCAGCACCTCCCACACTGCTAAGTCTTTGACCTATTAGATCAAAGTAATTGAATACTTATCTCTTACTTAAATGATACTATTTAAAGTCTCATTTTATAATATCAGTCTTATTTCATACTATGTATAATATACGCAAGCTTCTATAACCCTGTCAGTATATGAAATTTCTTCAGAAATACCAGGGTTGGCTAAAGCTTTCAATTCACTTGTCAACCATCCTATTACTTCGTTTCTCCTGAGACAAAGACAGGAATTTGTTTATTGCATTCAGATGCCAAGCTCTACAAAAACCTTGTAAGATGGATATGGTGTAAGAGTTTGCTGGGTACATGGTCCAGTAACAGTGGTGCGGAAAAGTCCAGTGTCTTTAAATAACAGTACTTGGAAGAACAAGGTTATTTGGTACGAATAACTACCAGAGGGCCAGGTCCATCCTTTGTATGTGCTTCTTTTCACTCTTGGTCCTACAGAGACAATTTACCTGTCTCAAATTCTGGAAAAAATAAAAGAGTGTACATAGTTTTTGTTAATGTAATTTATGGAGCCAGTTTAGAAAAAAACACATAATGTCAGCAAAGGGAACTATTTTTATCACAGTATATTGTTTAACAACCCTTCACGGTCATCAAATTTAATGCACCTATAAAATGCAAGGCAGCTGCAGAGGATGAACCAGCAGTTTAAAAATACTAAAGAGCCAAAAATTATCCAATTCCCCATCTCCCTGATGCACTGATATTGTTAGTTCTGCACAGAAGTGATGTGAATACACAGTATTTATAAAAAATTGTCAGAGTTTTAAAATTAGACAATTTTAGGAAGCAATTTAAGCAATTATTAAAATTAGGAGAGTGAGTGAGTGTCCAGAGTTACAAGCTGAGTTAATGTCCTCAGAAATACTTTCTTTTGAATTAAGCAGTGAAGTTCTATAAGCCTGAGGTAGGATTAACACTGCTGACGTCCCCAAAGACTGCTGGTGGGAAGCCGGACGCAGAGCAGATCTAGATGGCCAAATTCACACCTCACGTGAGCTGCTGGATTTCCTTACCTCCCGAGGAGCTGTGCTAATTCCCGTCTCAGCCGTACAGAAACCTGATGCGTAACTGAAAACTCTTAATGGCCCAAACCCCCATAAACCAATACTTTCCAGAAATAATATAGTGGGGTTTTTGACCGTGATTTTGCTTTGATCTGCACCCTGATGGCACGTGTAACTATTAATCGTTGTGCTCAGTCTCCAGTTTACTGGGGGAAAAAAGGCATTGCTCGAAAAAGCCTTGCTTTTTTTGGCCTGTTTCATTAGCTTTCATCTAGCCTCCAAATATTTGGCTCCGTGTTAACTATCCTTGTCTTTCAGCTTCCGTTTCTGCTGCTGTCAAGCCCACACCCATTCTTTCCCCCACTGAAACCTCCATCATCAGTTCTGCCCTTCAACCTCCCTACCTGCTCCTCTTCCCATCACTCTTTCAAGATTTCATCTCTTCTCTTGGAGTCAGAGATACAGCTCAAAGATTCAGGCAGAAAAATCCTGCTGTTAAAAGCTAGCTAAAATCCTACGGAGAAGGAAAATCACAACACCAAGGATCTGGACGCCTATTCCAAGGAGCAATGAAGGACAACCCTTCCGCACCTGGCTGAAAACCTCCACGCCAGCACCGGGCATCGCGTCGCGGCAGTGACTGTGTTAGTGCTTAGCTGGGTAGCGTTTAGCGTAGAAATCTGCTGTGTGTAGTAGCCAATAAATATTTGTTCTGTACTCTTAACTTGTGTGTATACTGCTTGCAGCGTCTCCCTGTACACAGCAAAGATGCCCAAACAGAAGTGGCACAGAAAGAAAGGGACACGTAGGCAGCCAACTAGGATTCTTCTCACCTTGGCAGGACTACATTTTCCTAATGACTTTACTAGGGATACAGCTGGTGACCCATGATCTTATGTCACTGGAAGGGTAATGCAATCCCAGCCAAAATCCCACCATTCCAGCGAAAAATCACAGCCATTGTCAACATTTTGAAGCAGCTTGATAAATACTTACTGTATTTATGCAGACTACCAATGCAATTTTATTCCATGAATGCTATTTTATCCTCCATTTTGTGCCGAATCCTTCAAAAGAGTAACAAACAGCCCTGCGTCTACCAGAGAACTGGGTGTGGAGAACAACAAGAGCCTGCAAGGCGACTGATTTTTCGTTCAAATAGAAACAGCATGGCACGAATAGCTGGCCACTACCCCAAAGGAACAGTCCTGCCAGGTTGCTTTATAATCCTTCCCTTAAAGATGGATCAGCAGGTCTGCTTTCCCTGCTTATTTGGGAGTCGTTTTCAACTAACATTCCCTTATTGCAAGGGCCCAGGACCAATTTTTAAGAGTCCATTGTACTTGTAGCTTTTGGTCTTTCACTCATGAAATGC
>NW_010531250.1:101635-105233 GCF_000687285.1 Phaethon lepturus | reverse complement strand
CGAATGAACTGAAATTTCTTAGAGGGTGTTCAAAAGCGTATCTCTGAGTAGGTGGCCTACGAATTCTCCTCCTGTGCCTAATTTTGAACTCAGCCAATAGAAAGTGGTTTTGGTTGTGTGGGGTTTTTTTAAGGATAGATTAAAATCAGAAAAAAACATTATCAGCAAGAGAAGTAAAAAAGGAGTATCTTGTTGCGAAATGACCTTCCATAGCCTGATTTTGCTGATTTTCATATAGAAGTCTAATGCTAGTTAGTCATATACTCCTTTTTTTTCTTTTTTTTTTTTAAAGCATATCAAAGTGACAAAACCTATTTAAATCTGACAAAAATACAGCAAACATAAAGCACTATTGTACAGTAGCGTACAGTTAACTCTTCTCACATCTTCCCTTTGTCTGTAAGTGGGATTTCTACACGCTGGTACTTGTTATCGCTTCCTTTCAGAGGCCTCAGATGTCTCTTTTCAAATTTTGCATAGAGAAATTTGTTTTCAGCTCTGAGGGTTGCTCTAAGATCAAAAAGCCATTGTCGATAATCAAAAGGCTGGAGTGTTTTGTGTCTGTGGATCTTTGACTTCAAAACTCCTACATAAAAATCAGTGCAAAAGGAACAGCATGGAATTTCACTAGAATGTCTCAGGTAATTCATCCAGACAAACTTGGCCAGTTACAGTATAGATAGAGACAGTGTTAATCAGAAATATTATCAATTAATGAGTGCCAAATTTACACATACATAAGCATTGGTCTTATCATCCCTGAATCATGAAGTCATCCAGACCTTTCAAAAACATTGCGTTTCTCCCTGTCTTTCATGCCACAAGACAAGGAGGTCTTTGCTATTAAGCACAGGTTTTCCATATATATTAAAATATTACACTTAATAGTACATATCAACAAGTGGACATAACAAGTGAACAAAAAATAACCCAGCATGAGGGACTGGAATGTAGGACGTTCGAGATGAAACCTCGTCTATTGAGGAAAGGATCAATGTAAGCTGATAGACGATGTTAGACTGGGATGGGTTTCTGTAAACCAGGGAGCCCTTTCCTGTTCCCTACTTTCTAATCCTGGGTTCAAGAGGACTATTTTATGTAAGCATATAATAATATGCTTACCAATATTGTAGATGTGGATGCCTGACGGCAAATGCTTTACGTGAGACTGTACAACCGTATCTGCTGCAGTCCCACTTCCCTGTGTTCATAACTTCTGCAAAGCTTCACACTCCTCTCCTTTGCTTTTGTCAAAAAGATATTTCCACTTCTTTGTATGGAATAAATAGTTCCAATAAGAACACGAAAAATAGCGACAAAATAAAATGAAAACAAAGCCATAAAATAAGGGTAACACAGCTCAGCACTTACAGCTGAAATCAGCCTGCGTGTGAGAACCAGCAGGGGACAGTGAGAAAGTCCTCTGAACAGAACGACCTTGGTTTTAAAGATAAATTGAGATCACCACTGTGAGGAAAAAGAGGTGGCTCCTTCACATTTTTGTAGCACTGTGAAATATTCTGTAGATTCAAAGCTTTCCTGAGCTAATTTAGAGTTAGTGCTACAAAGCCATGTGCAGGGAATACCTCTCAGAAATTCAAATAAATGAACTACTTTAGTTCACTCATTAAAATCAGCAAGATAGTTATGACATAAAACCATTACTCTCAGCTTACTCACGAGCCTCGATACTTACTTTTTCTAGACCTGTCCATGATACTCCATCTCTCAAGCTAACAGGTGACAATAGAGCTCATCTAGGAAGATAAACTGATCTACAGACACACATTTTTTTCATGCTGATCTTCTCCCTCAAAAAGACACAAAAACAACAGCGCCGAGAACTCCTACATAAATCACACAACTCAATAATTTTTCCACCTGCACATTTTTCTAATGTTATCTTAAAAGATGCTGTGATCTTCTGTAACAGAAAAAGGAAGTTCTTCATCTCTTTAAATTATTTGCAAACAGAAAATAAACATCGTAGATAGCCTTGAGTCAATGTTTGGGATCTTTCTTTTTTTTTTTTTTAATTAGAGGATCCTGATTCATCATCAGTATTTGACAATTTTGTCGAGATTTTTCTTCACTCTCCTGAACGCACTCCCTGGAAGGAGGAAGATGGACATAAAATCATTCAGACAGACAAAGGGTAGAAGAAATAATTCCTCTCTATGTAGACCAATGAATCTTTAATTGTGTATACAAAGTGAAAGCTGCCGTGGGAGACACTAATTCCACACTCTTATGGTCCTGGTAATTGTTTTGATTGCCAGGTTGAAATTCCTGTATCAATCTGGTACAGCAAAGTCTGTGTTTTCCAGATACCTCAGTTATTCAGTGTTAAAATAGTAGTATGGGTCCATGTTTCAAAATACCTTCTACACTCCAAAAGAAAGTTTCACGGCATAAGAAATGGCTTTTTACCCTCATTTTTAGCAATTTGTTCTGGTATATGAACATACAAACACACACACACACACACATGTATATACAAAGATACCATGCAAACAAATGGCATAACTGAAAACCACAGAGCAACGTATGAAATTATGATTTGATTAAAAATATTATTTTCATTATTAGAAATAACACTCTATTAATATTAATTTAAGCCTAAATCACTGCAATACTTAATTATTAGATTAATCAGGCAGCAAGCTCTTCTTGGATCCTTTCAATAAACTATTCCAGACAACGAAGGCTGTGATCTCTTGTGGCTGAGATGATGGGACAGCAAATCATGCAGAGAGTTTGGTTTTTCTTCTCCTGTATTCTTTCCTCAAGGCTGAAAATACGCATTTTGGGAAGATGGGGAGAAGAGCACCGTGGAAGGAAATCCTGTGAAAAGCAGTCTAGAGAACTGTACAAGTACTATACTGTACGGTAATGAAGAAAACATCATTTTTTCTTTTTTCTTTTTAGTAAGGTGCATTCATTGTGCAATCTAGACATTTTAATGTTAAAACCAAACATTAAAAGAAAAAGTTTTCAGATGGTACCTGACCTGTGATGAAAACAGAATCCGATTTAATGGATTCAAAAGACTCTTAATGGTTCTCCAACCTACACATCTCTCTTCCTGTTAACTCTGCCTGGTGCCAGGTACCAAAGGGATTACGGTTTCGCACCTGTTAGAAATCATTGACTTAGGATAAGCAAAAGTCTAATTATAAGCATAGCAGTGATAACCAGATGTGGATGCAATCCTCAGAGAAATACGTATCCTCTGTATAAATAAACAGTGATTTAGGGAAAATTAAACCCGGACGATGATTCTGAAGGCTGCTGAGAAAGATGCCCAGCCACGGAAGTGATACCTCAGTGATATCAATGTAATTATTAAAAAGAATTGCAGAAATCTAAGGATTGTAATGAAAGTTACAGAGGGAAGTCCTCTGTCCGTGCTCAGAAGGCTTTCCAAATTATTTAACTAAGCCCTAATACAGCAGAGAAAGTAGGAGCCATGTTTAGGCTAAGCAGCACAATAAACAATTAGCAGAATAGAAAATTCAATATTCAGCGTATGGGCTGACAACCACACTCCCGATAGTTTACCGGTGCCTCCCGCAGAGACCATCACTAACGGTGCCGA
>NW_010531250.1:88543-101604 GCF_000687285.1 Phaethon lepturus | reverse complement strand
TGCTGAGCCGGGTGCGCAGTCACTTGCTCTCATCCTCCCTCCACCTGCGCCCAGGTTTTCTTTTCCATTCTCACTACTCCTCAATATTCAGTGGCTCTTTCCTCACCCCTTAATTCCATATAAATATTTTCTCGAGGCTGCTTCAAACGTGCAAAAAGGAATAAGTGAAAAATCAAGCAAGCTAACCAATCGAAACGCTAATTTTAGCCATTTTATTCGCAAGGAAGGCGTTCTTTGCCCACACTGACTTACCCAGCGTACCTCTTAAATGCTTCGTGGCAGAGGCTGTCTCCCACCCTGACTCTGCCCATTGCTCGCTGCAAAATGAAACTTCACCTCAAACTGTCTCCTGGTGTTTTTGTTTCATTAGCAAATAAGTAATAATAATAGCTGAAAATTGAAAAAAAACTATTAGCATTGACTGAATGGAGAAGGATATAACTGAATTTAAAAGAATGTTAATACCTCCTAGTCAGTCAGAAGAATCAAAAAGAAAAGTAATTAGTAAAATTTCTGCAAAGATTCACATTTTTTCAAAAGAAGTTTGATTTTGCTTCAGAAGCCTCATAATAAAATTATATTCTACAATGTCTCGTTAGTAATAATCAGGTATCCAAAGTGAATGTGGTTTTTGTCTTTATTTAGAGGAAAACATTTCTATATTAAATTATAAGAGATTACTAATCTAAGAAACTGGTTTGACCACTTATTTCAGATCAACTCAATTTTAAAGGGTAAATTGAGATTCCTACTTGAAATCTATGAAAAAAAAAAATACTTTTTGTACCCTATACAATTTCTATCATCATTAAAAAGTCATGATATTCAGACCATCAGTTAAAAGGACCATTCTTAAAAGTAAAGGAAAAGAGATTTTGAAACAAATGACACGATCTTCAGTTCTTTACCACTGCACAGAAGTTAAAGTGAAATTAAACGCTCCAAATATCCAGATAACATTAGCATTAAAAAAAAAACCAAACAACAAAACCTTTACTGAAGGCATTTCAAGAACTCCAGAAGAATTTGCTTCCCTATATTTTTGGAATTCTCAAAGTTTGGATGATAATACAGCATGCTTATCAGAATCATATAAATTAAACCAACATACTTTAAAAAAAAAACCTCATTACAATCTATAACATAACTGCAGAAAACCCCAACTTTTTGGTATCTATGACCTTCAGTAACTCAATCAATAAAATTTCATAAATGCAAACAAAAATTTCCCACCTATTATCAGTGAGAAACAATGGTAAACACCAGGTATGGTAGTATACAACCTTCGTGCTGTCTGAGGCTAGATTGCAAAGTGTCATCCTATCAAGACCATTTCCTGCCGAAGTATCGGTGCATCAAGGCTTGAAATCAAATACCGGCCCTGTGGTCAACACACCATTTTTCTCTCTAGCATATCATTTGGTCAGACTGCAGAAATGTGATCTTGCAAATTGGAAAACGGTGAGTCGTAGATTATTCCACACCTTTGCCAACTGGATAGGTACTAGAGCAGCTGGAAAGCTTAACTATTTAATCGAGTTTAATGTGATAGCGAAAGCATGTTGACAACCCTGAGCCATGTATAGGTGCTTGGACTGAACTGGATGACTTTACAACTATGTTTTCTCAATATGCAATAGTAACAAAAGGGAATTAAAATGTTAATGAGGTAAATCAAGTGCAAGAAGTTAAATGATGCTGATAATATCATAACTCTGTGTCAGCTATCTTGTGCATAACACTCACACTAAGTTAAAGGAAGGAGGTGGTGTAAGTTATTCTTTGTATCGAGCGTGACAGCTTTTGAAACCTAAACAATCTTTTCAGATAATGAATTCACAACAGAAAGTCAAGAAGAAAATATTTTTCAGTGGTGTAGAACATCTTTCGTTCAGATTTTAATTTTCCATTTGTTTTAGGCCTATTGAAATAAATTAAAAAAGAAAGAAAGAAAGAAAAAACACATGCCAAAGAGAAAATAGCCTGGCTCTGTACTAGTGATCGTAATCTGGGTTTCTTCCTTGCTCTGTGCTTCTCGTGTATTTTCACAGGAGCTGCAGCCTGCTTGAATTGCCATTATCTAAACTGCAGGTACAGCGAGACTCCTCTCATGGACGTAACTCTACCGGTAAGATCCTACAGGCGCACAATGACAGGCAGAAACTCCACACCCCGCTGCCGCCTCCTCTGCGCCTTTGCCCAAGCTCTCACAGGCCCAGAGGATATATGAATACCAAAACGCTTCAAATGCTGATTGAGAAGTTTAAGGTAAGCTACCTCTGATTTCTAGAAATGCAGAGCACCTCAAGGGTCCCAAATGACTTCACAGAATCATAGAATCACTAGGTTGGAAAGGACCTTCAAGATCATCAAGTCCAAAAAACTTGACTGAAGTTGTCTGAAATTGGAAACTCAAAAAAACCCCAAAAAACCAAAGAAGTTGGGAGAAAAAGAAAGACACTGAGAACATTCACTCCTACTGAAAATGCTGGCCATGAGCTCTGGGTTGCTTCAATACACTGTTGGCATTTTTGCCATTTCACAGCAAGTATCAGCTTCACCGTACAGAAACAAAATGTACATTTTATAGCAATGAACTGCAAATTCCCTGTTTCCAACTTTACTCTAAAATATGTGTTATTGATAATTTAAGCACTGTACACCTTGCACTGGGTATTTTCTTGATTGTAAAACTAGACTGGTTCATTACCAACATAAATACTGGCATATATGCTGCAAGCATGTAACGCAATATATACTGAAATGCTGTATCTACAACTAAGTTGCAATTATATGCATCCCAGTGGGCATATATATGTATAAAAATTATTTTTCTCTTTTTTATATCCTAATCACTTGCAATCCACATTCCTTCCTCTTAGCTCTATGCATGTCACTGCACCCTATTTTATCCATTTGCGCTATTAATAATCATTACGCAAGTTGTTCTCAAATAAGAATTAATTCTGGTTTATTTTTTAATTAATTAAAAAAAATAAATATTATTTCTTTATTTATTTAAGAATTAATGCTGGTTTATTTTTTTTATTTTTATTTTGGTTGGATGAGACTTGACTTCACATTGGTGGTTTTTCTCCACCAGACAGTGGTCTTGAACTGTCTAGGTTTTATGTCTTAATGTCTAAAACTTTATGTCTAGTTTTACGGGACTTTCTTGCACCAAGCTCTTCTATACCTGCCCGGCTCTAACATTGGTCCCTCTTTTACTACCATACTACTATACTTCCGTAGTCCTCTACTATACTCATAATCTCTGGTTTCACCTGGTCTGCTGTCTATAGTTGCTGCATATGGTTTCTGGCTCATCTCAGCCTCAGCTGCTGTCTTTCCCAATGTATGTGACTTTTTCAGGGCTGAACCCTCAACTCATCATCCATCTCAGTTTCTTATCTCTTTTGCTGTATTAGGCTGCTGACACAACTCATTATCTCTTAGTAGGCTCTGTGTCCTTTCTATTACTTCTATTTTCTATATATCCATTATTCTGGTATTGTTCTTTCTCGGTTGTTCTGGATATTCAAAACTTGCCCAGATAAGACCTGGAGCAACCTGACCTAAGATGATAACAGGCTTGGACCCAGAGACCTTTATGGGTCCTTTCCAACGTAGTTATTCTGTGATTGTCTCACTATGCAACGGACAACTCAACGGGAAGCAGAATCTGAGTTGCCCACTCTGCCTCGAAGCTGGGTATTATCCCGGAAATCTGTACAGCGCTACCCAATTTTGCTCTATATTTTCTTGACTTGCTTTCTTTTGTATTGAGGTCTTGCTTACTTTTTTCCCCTTTCCACCAATGCCTTTTGTTTCTTTGTGGATATTGAGATGAAGTCATCCTGTACTCAAATTCCATGTATAGCTTCCTGTCCTTGCTATTTGGAGGCATTTCATTTGCTCAGATTTGCTTTTCTCAGCAAATGATTCACAATTCCCATGAACACTCCTGCTTCTAATTAGAGATGCGTTAAACATTTTCAAGGCTATTCCCAGATATCACAGTTCTAACACTGCAGTGTCTACTCTTTCGCTTTTTTATTCCATGCGAGAGAAAATGTAGAGAGCTCATGAACAACGGTCCCAACCCACTGAGGGCAAGAGTTATCAACACACATATAACTCCTTACCTTAGTGCATCTATAATTTCTTATCTATTTTATCCCCAAAATAGGGTAGAAAATTCTTAATTCAGAACTTGTAATTTTTGCTGCTTCTACACCCTCTGTGCTTTCATGCTGGTGGCTTGCTCAGTGACCCTGGTAGCAACACCTATGGAATTTTCTTCCACATTTTGGGACTCACCAGACAGACAGTGAACGCTCGGTTTGGCCCGTTTCATGTAATAGCATTTAAGAGACTCTCTACCAGTACAGTGAAACTCTTGCTTCATAAAAGGGCACTGGTAGAGATTCTGCAACTGAAGTTTGCCTTCAAGACTGACTTTCCTTTGACTCCTCCAAACATTTATCTCCTACACCTGACCGTTTCTCAAGCTTTAAGATAGACCATTGTTAATGCATAATTTAAAAGATGCAAAAGGTTTGCACTGGGAACGCTGGGGAGCAGAGATTCACAAACACATTCAGCTTTACAGTATTTGCATAAAGAAAAAATTCTCTTTTTTGGGGGAGGACCCTTATTTTTTTAATTTGGCTGTCCTCATTGATTGAATTTTTAATGCAGTCCCATAAATAATTTCACTGAGAAGCGCAACTGAAGGGCAGCTTTGTGCAGCATGAGAGTGAAAACGAGCAACCGAGGATAACTGAAATTCTTGAATCACATTTCTTTGACCAGAGAAAGAGTAATGTGAAGCTCTCCCCTAAAGGAAATTCTTATGTAAACCAGAGTGGATTACCAGCATGGCCCCAGCTCCTCTTTTATTAAAACATGTATCTGCAGTGGCAGAAATTAGGATTATCCAGAAGTCTCCTGAAATCGATGTCATTAGTATGATGACTTAATGGATGCAATCTCAGAACCGTATGGTCTGATCAAAACCCTACCTAAGTCTGAGAAGAGTCTGACTGATTTTTACAGGATTTGTTCTATTTCTTATTGTAATAGTACTTACTTTATTGCTGGAGGACGATATGTTAAATTGCTCTGCATTTATAAGTTAAAAGCATGTGTTGAAAAATTACATTAAAAAAAATGAGTTACAACTTTCTGCTGATATATCCCCCTTTAATTTCATATAGATCATTCAGCAGTAAACCTGAATCTGACTATTCAGTTGTAGCTTTATACTTAGGCTTCACTTTACAAGTAGCAAGTGAAATAATGTTTCTTTTCAACAATACTTAAGAGCAGCAACGGAAAAATCACAACTAAACACCTTAGTTTTCCTTGCACCAACAAGAAAATAAAACAAAAAGATCAGAGCAATAAAAGTGGAGCTCAGCCACATAGTAAGGTAGTTTAAGATGAGTATTTCTGGAGTAGTCAAGTGAAGTTAAATCTTCGTTATTGAAATTAAACAATGAAAACTATGATTGCAAAACATTCCTGACTTAAATGTATTCCTGAGGGTATTTCAGCTTTAAGTAAGACTCTCAAGAGAAAAATATAATTTTATCTATTAAAAAATCTCATTTTTTTCTGCAATTATGATGAAAGATATAGAAAGTAGAAATTTAGAAATATATAGATTAAAGAAAAAATTAAATATTCTTGGGGCTTAAAAATAAGATCCAACACCTGTTTTCATATTTTTTTCTGCATTACTGTTACACATCTCCAATATAAGTTTCCCCTGCTTTGTTTTTTTTAATTGTCTTTCTCGCGTCTGTTCTTTGCTTCTTCACGTACTCGGGTTTTCACTCTTCTGCCTCTCATTCCATTCTTTCCTCTCTCTTTTCTTTTCCCTGGCAGATAGCCAGGGAAAGTTTATGCCCTTATGGCACAACCTACACAGCACCGCTGCTTCCACGTGCTCCAAAACCCTGTGTCGCACTGCAGAAGAGACGAAGAACACGCAAACCAGCCCGGCCACGGGCAACAATGGCCTCAAGTTGCACCAGGGGAGGTTTACATTGGATATTAGGAAAAATTTCTTCACCGAGAGGGTGGTCAGGCATTGGCACAGGCTGCCCAGGGAGATGGTGGAGTCGCCATCTCTGGAAGTGTTCAAAAAACGTGTGGATGTGGTGCTTCAGGACATGGTTTAGGGGACATGGTGGCGCTGGATTAATGGTTGGACTTGATGATCTTGAAGGTCCTTTCCAACCTAGTGATTCTGTGATTCTGTGATTCTGCGAACAGCCAGATTCCAGTGACTGCGGCTTGTTACGTGGGGCTAGATTGAACTCTGAAGTCCACAGTTTATTCTACAAAATGTGGAGCACATGCCAAAATTGCTACTCAAATTATCTGAATACCATAGCAAGTGTTACACTTCTGAACACATGTGGATTTTACAGAACATCGCAGCCGGGTTTTTCTCTCACTTGTTTCAAACAAAAGTAAATGCAGATCAGCACCTTAATATTAATATCTGAGCAGCCAGGCCCGCCTAAAGATGTATGACTGAAAGGGTACTACATGGGAAAGGTAGGTTGATGCAAGCCCTTCCCAGTTTTCACAACATACTCTGAACACCAGTTTGGTCAATAAAGTATTTAAGTCCTCAGTGCTACGTGGGCTGTTGTAAGATTAATTTTTGAAAGTCTTTTGCAGTGTAAAAAGGTCTTTAATTTATTTTCACTTTAAGCTTCACGGTCAGCAACAGCGCAGGAAACTTGCTCTGCAGTTATTCTTTCCCTGTCAAGGCTTTTGTGAGCTGCGGGACAAGGCAAACTCACACCCTTTGCTTCCGTGTATATTCACCGTGCACTGAGCCCTGAAGCGCCGACTCGAGGAAAGTCTGTCCGTCGCACACACTAAATAAATACAGATCTCAGCGACAGGCTCAGATTTAGTGGCAGTGGCGACAGCTGAGTCAGTGCACTGGGGGAATTTGGAATTTAAATTGTTTAAGGTTTAGGTCCGGTGGGGTGAGCCCGCCTGCCTCTGCGCCCAGCCAGGAGAGGGTCTGCAAATGGGTGTCGGAAACTGATGGCAGTGTCTCCTACCGGGTAACGTGACGTTCAGACCACATAAAAACCTCAAGAACGTGACCCTGATGTCAGTGAAGCTGGGAAGGCTTGTGAGGATTGAGTGAAAACCCCTCATTTTAGATTTTGCCTTATGGACCCAGCTCCTGGGACAATGAGGCTGCCTTCCCCTGCCGATGTCAAACACCAAACGCACTCCGGCTTCAGCTGGGCGCACGGCACACACACGCACATCCACTCCAATGCAAAACGGCACCGAAATCAAGACATTTGCCAGCCAGTGCAGTGTATGCAACTGCTTTAACTACGTGGCAACTTCCAAGTCAGACACGCCATAATGAAGGCATTCATGGCTGCCTCTTCTTCAGGAGAGATGGGGTAAGTAAACAGTTCCAGAAATTATTCACCAGGAGAACTTTGAAAGTGCTATCATCTTTTATCAGTGCTAACTACATATGGTGGGTAGTACCAAACCATCCCATGGAACATACATATGGGTATTTGCCAACTAACTTCAGGCACATAATGGAGCTTGGGTTCCTCATATAGTTAATAAAGAAAGGTAGGTGCTATCAGAAGGCTATTCAGAGCATAAATGGAATTACTGTCTGCCGCAGGTGCTCTAAGTCTTCCCAAGTTAGGTGCCGGGCTTACTGTGACTACTGCCCCTTGGTGTTCTCCATGAATGATTGTGTACAACGCAACTTCTGTGCTTCTGAATGTAAGACCGGCTGCCTCTGCGTGTCCAAGTGCATGACTACCCCAAAGTAGCCCATCTGCTCTGCACTCACACCCGGCAGTATGTTAGTTTGGAGCCTGAACAAATTGCATCTGTGATGTGGCCGTGTGTCGCTGATCAATACCGAGTTCAAACCCGGTTCCGTGGTGTACCAGCACAGCCGCACATGCTCCTCAGGGATGGACATCACACATGGCCACCAGTGCATGGCACAAGAGCAAGCGCCGTCCAGTGAGCGGCACCGCAGGGGCAGCGGCTCTAGTCACCATAGCTGCCGCGGCATACGCTCTGCCTCTATGTTCAAGTTTACTCTTGGGTATGTAACGATTTGCGGTTTGCATTTTGATTAAATGACATAAGTTCATATAGAGTAAATTAAGCTCACTATAATGAATGCAAATCAATGGATCTATTAGATTGTTTCCCTTCTACTGCATCAGAATTACTCTTTTTATTTTCTGAGCATGCATTTTAGATCAACCCTTTCAAGAAGCTTGAACGTAAGATACAGATGTGCAAACAGCACCACCTTCCAGCTGCCACATTTACCAAAATTTTATTATGGAAAGCGATCCACTGTTCTTGTTAAAACTTACCTCAAAGTTGCAGCACACGCATAATCACCCCGTAATTTGAAGATAAGCATGACAACTTGAACTGCTCTCTTGAGTTGCCTACTGATTTAAACGGTTTTAAGCAGTTTTGGAAGCTCATGCTTGTAGTGAACATAGTACCTAGGAGGATACCTGGTGAGACCATAGCGAAGCAGAGACTACTGTAGTCATCATTTTGCTGTGGTGCATTTGTATGAGTTTGTTTAACAATTCCAAGAGTTGCTTTGACTTCAGCACCCTGCAGTCCCTGACCCAATATGTCACTCCACTGGATATAAAAGCCACATGCTCAGGCACCGACTGGCCCACAGATTCTGTTAGCAGTAAGCAGAACTGCTTTGCAAGTCCCATCTGCTTGGAGGTCAAGACTTCATTATCAGAACCGGTAAACGAGAGATTAAAATGGACTCTGGCCAATTTAGCACATCTGCTACAGAGGAACATCAAGCACCGGTGCTTTCAGGGGAGACGGGTTATTAAATGAAGTTTCTCCAGAGATATAAAAGGTATGAAAGACACAGTAATGCATCAGCTGCCTCTCGCTGGGACAAATCTTCCTGATCCACCATTCCCACAAACATCCTTGGATGTGTTATAACTGTGTGTTCACTGAGGAGGCTGCGCTGCCAAGCCTATCCTGTTAAGAAGTAGAGACGTAACTAAATCAGCACAAAACTTTCTGGCACATACCTGCTCAATTGATGATCAGACCCAAAACACGAGTTTTTGAAAAATTCTTCAATGCGGCCCATGAACAAGTGAGTACAAGAGATATGAGCTAGTCCTATACTAAAGAAAAAAATATTGGAATAACGGCCCAAAAGAGTATGATTTCCAACCTGAACCTAAATCATCTTGTAAACACAAACCAACATATATCCGCCAAGCTGTAGGTCAAGTACATGCATGCTGGTGAGCATCTGATGCTGCAAATGGTAGTTCTAGTAATTAATTATTTTCATTTTCTTCAATAAGGTTAAGAACTGAATGGCATTTTTATTAGGGAACCAAGTTTGTCTACAAGACACCGATTTCCTACCTATATACCAAAAGAAGGGAAATATATTTTATATTTTTCTTTCTAGGAGTTCCCGTGCACCAGTAAAACAACACTTAAGGTTCCCAGTAAATGCATGACTCGAATCCCTAAAAAAGGTCTCCTCAGACTGAAGAATAACTGAGTTGTTTGGTGAGGTGGTGCTGAATATAATTAATGTGTTATCATTTTGTGTAATGACACTACACCCTGAGAAAGACCACGATAACAGCCAAATACAACAGACAGTCTGTTCTTTGTCAGGAAAAATGCCTTTTTTTTTTTCTTTTTAATATAGGATAGTTTGGTATAATAATTCTCACGTAAAGATAAACCTATTTTTTAGCATGAAAAGTAGCCAAAAATAGTGTATTTATAATTCTAAATACTGCAACCTCAAGTACAAAATAAATATTGAGTGGAAAATTGTAGAGGCTGAAAAAGGCTTTTTGCTCCCTCTTGTTACAGTCTCATTCTGACTACAATTTTTTAACAGGAAGAAGAATTTGGTAATGAATTCTCAGAAGAATTCTCATATCTGTAATTTGAAGGAGAGGAACAGTCAAGTTCAACAGCTCCAGGAATGTTTTTTTCTTTTAACTCCAAACATGAACTGTTTCGTGGGCTTAGGTATATGCCTGTAGTTAATGCCAAACTCCACAAGGTGTCATCTACCACTGTATTCCTACAGGGAACACGAAAACGCTGGCGCCTAAGATGTCTCACATTAATATCTCTATATATTAGTCATTCCTTCTGTTAAGATCTCGGGATGTATCTATAAATTCCCATTTTACGTTTTACTTATGCACAAGTCTTATCATTACAACCGCCATTGCTACTGTTAATTAAGCTTATTTTGAAGGAGAGCATACTGTCCTGAAGGTATGGAAAGCTGTCACGTTCTCAGAAAAAAACCATATCCGAACTAATTCCAAAGGAAAACAAAACCTGTTCCACGCTTTTTTATACGACATTCCTTATGTCTGAGCAGTGCTATTTCTGCCTGAACACACCATTTCTGAGATACAGCGAGAAATTATTTCAGTCCTGTAATAATAACACGCTGGATGAGGCTGAGAGTTTGTAATTCAATGGATATTTCTGCACGTACCGATGGCATCATCAAAACTGCGTTGCTGAGAGGCCGATATTCAGCCCATAATAGCTGAAGCAGGCTGGCTAGTGCAAAAACCACATTAGTCCAGACACACTAAACTATTCAGCTTTGGTGTTCTGACTTTCTACAGGTTAAGACAATCTTGACACCCCCCCTGTAAAATTTGAATCTACATCTGGTCATAATTAATGCAAATAAAATGTTCAGCTGAGATTTGAAACCAGCAAATAGCAATGCGGTTTCTGATGTACGCTGGAGTTCATGTATAAGCCGGTATAGAAAGATGTCATTACTGCTGCGTGAGGCATTGATACCGAAACGTGGTAAAAACTTCCATCATTCCTGTTCAAGACCTATAAACCCCAAATATAAGCACTGAAAGAAAACTGCCGTCAGAGCACTCAGAAGCTCAGGGCTGCCTAGGCAAGGGATGGGGCCCCGAGGAACTTGCTGTGTTTAGAAGAGCAAATAAAACCAGAAGGACATATTATTATGAACAGCCAACACCTCTAGAAGAAAGCAGCAGCAAAGACTGATTCAAACTAGAGGGCCATTCTGGCCCAAGAACAACTAGATATGGGAATCTATTAATTTAGGTTAATTCAGAAAAGATAAAAAACCATTAAAATGTTAAGGTTTCTGAAATGACTTCTCAGTTGGGAGTAGTAGCTGGCCAACTATTTTTATGGTGGACATTTCCCCGCTTATCAAAGTTATATGATACAATTCCTGTTGGAAGAGGTTAGGAAAAAAAATCAAGAGTTTCCTGAAGCAACAGAGATAATATTAATTTTTTATTCACATTGTTGACATAGGCCATGAAAATGAACGCATATCACAAATTTAATTGGATTTTACTTTTTAGTTTATCATGCTTAAATGTTTTACTATCTCAAAACATTTCATGTATTTTTCTACCTCAATGAAACAGCGTACTATAATGTACTAATCATTTATCTGCGATAAGGAACCAGACAGTACTAGTCAGGAATGATTTTCATTCCTTCTTATTGCATTATTTGTTAAGAACTGATGTGTGAGTAGTGGGTTTTAATATATTTAATGCATTTCTTTACATTTGTATATACAACACTACATTATAACTTGTATTTAAGTATACTATGTTACTAACTATATGTCATAGCAATATTATAACATGTTTATAATCCTAGGCTTACAGGCTACAGTTTTTAAAACGTTGATTTTAAATACTGCAAATTTAATAGTTACCTTCTTTTCAACGGAGTTCATGCTACACATGGACACTGGATTTGCAGGATTTAAAAGTCAATATAACTCTTTTGTGATTAATTTACTCCATTGACATATTGCTATAATGTTTGGCACACACTGTACAATTAAACTAGAGGTTTCTTGATTTGTGCTTTACACAGGCAGTAGGCACTTAAAAAGAGAAAAGGAGAAAAAAGGAAACAAAATCCAAAATTAAAAAAAAAAAAAGTATTATGGGCAAAATGCAAACATGGAATCTGCAGGCTGAAATGTCGGTATTGGTAAAGAATGGAGAAGCCCAGATAAGAAAGATGGAAAATATTCTATAAAATTAAGCAGAATTTTCCCTGCCACTGGATGGGATGGACCAGTCGTGTCAATGGGAAACGGCGTAATTCCAAATACCGTCACAGCAGGTGCTCCAACGCATGCGCTCCCCACCAGATCGTGTCAGTGCAGGCAGGAGAAGGCAAAACCCCTCTCTGCTGCCATCAGATGATCAAATCTGCTGTCACACTCTTGGATCAGTACAACTTATTACGACCACATACCATAAAATATAGCTGCAGCTATATTTTTCTGTGATGTTTCATAGAAGTGCCAAACTGGAAACTTCCTAAGTTTCCAAATTCAAGGTAACTTTTAGGAATCACATTTATCAAACTAACTCAAAATAACAGGGGTAAAAAAAATAAAAGAAAAAAGCTATCTCCATAGTGATTCAATTTCTTATTTTTTGTAACTTCATCCATGTAATCAGACAATGTTTAACTCAACGGAAATTGTTGCTTTTATTATTAACAAAGATGGTGCTCCCTGGGTCACTTCCTATATGGGTCTCTCGTATCTCCGTTCCTATAGTTTCTCTTCACGTTTTTCTAGCAACAACTTCTTTCGTTTCTGCCTCTGTATTAAGAATGAACATGAAATATCGGTGCGTTGAACGAGTAATGCAGCGTCACACCATATATTTGTACTTCAAATTTCAGATGCTAAATTCACGAATGAGTTTTCAAATGGCTTCTCTCTAGAGTCACTTAGTGAAAAGCTTTATACAGCCCATGGATACCTAGGTGTCTGAATCGGCTTACATTCCCAGTATTATGCAAAGCTTTTCTCCCTCACCTCCCATGTACATTTATTTGTATTATTTCCGTCCAAGTAGTGCTTTACAAAAGATGCAGTAGCTGGGCTGTTGAAAGCACTTGCCTTTCAACAAAACAACACTGTTACCTGTGATTTCAGC
>NW_010531250.1:76595-88512 GCF_000687285.1 Phaethon lepturus | reverse complement strand
GTTGGTCCAGTCCTAAACCCCCCTTTTTTTTTTTTTTTTTTTTTTCTTCCATAATAGCCCTGCACAAACCCCCCAGGCTGGGGAGCCCACATCCTAACTAACAGCCAGTCTTGTACCGTTCCCCCTTCTCCCACTCAATCAACTCACTATTAGCATTAACCAGAAACATCCCAACTTACTAAAAATCTTGCCATATCCCAGGTAAAACCCACAAAATACAAGTGCTTCTCTCTGATCTTCGAGAGACATGCGGAAATTTGAGGTGTGAAGACCACAGACAGTCTCCAAAAAGACTGCAAGAGCACGCAGGAATCTGTAACGAATTCAAACAAACTGGTGAAAATTTAAATTACAAGATAAAACTAAGGCTCCCAGATGAAAGTGGAAGGAAGGACTTGTTCTGTTTGCAGCTTGGCTTTTCATGCCCTGCCTCTCAAGTACGGAAGGATTCATGTCATGTCCACGAGTGAGACCACGTATTTTCGGTATGAAGTTGTACATCCAGAAAAAGCATGTCTAGCACTAAGTACTATGGATTGGTTGCAAAATGGAAGAGAAAGTGCAACTTGAAAAATAGTTTTAATGAAGAAATATTTCCACAAACTCTCATGTGAACCAGATCCTATGATATTTTAACAAACACCACCGAGGTCACAAGCTGGGTGACAGGTTTTTCTAACACAGACCATAAAAGATGGAGCTTTACCAGAACAGAAGGTTATATCAGGGTGAGATGTTAATTTTGCACGGTGAAGACCAGACTGTGTTTGATTTTCCAGACACACTGTACACTGTTTACCAATGTAATGATCAAGGTGTAAGAATTATTTACACACCCTTCCTCTTTGAACCCAAACCCTTCATTGATAAGGGTGAGACTAGAGCAGACACCCGGAGCAACAGGCTAAAAAAAAAGAGGAAAAAAAAGAGTAATATTTTTGTAATTAAAAAATATGCATGTTTTCAAAAGGTTAAACCCCAGGTGTGTAATTACAGGGGGAATCTGATGGAGCTTCTGATTTCTCATTAACACTTTCCATATACAACAGCAGGGGCAAAACTGCAAAATTTCTGCCTTGCCCTGAAGAGACCACTTGGTCAGCGTTGTAACTGTCCTCCTCGAAGTCCTGCCAGCTTTGCTCATAGAAATAGTTCAAAGAGTCATTACTTATGGGGCTTAGTCTCTCTAACAATAGCTAGATAATGGCAGATTTGGTCCAGGAAAGCTTACAAGCTACACAAAGAGATTCCAGACCTCCGCACTCCCACTGCCACAAAAACGCCCATTTTATCTTTGTACGTAAATACACGGCAACATTTGCAAAGTTTCCAAACTATTTCATTTTCTTAGGAGAGAGAGCCTGTAATTGGGTGGGCTGTGCAAGCTCATTCTTCCTTCTGCCAGTCAAGTCACGGACATTCATCCTTCCACAAAGAGCCCAAATTGTTCCCATCTGCGCCGTATGTTTTGTTGTCTCATTTTAACTGACCTATCAGACCAAAAAGAGTGGCACAAGACCTCCACATCTCTTAGTTGGTGTCATTAGGAGTCCTTTCTCGTTCACTATGAAAAGGACTAACATCTCCTAGAGAAGAACTGAAAGCCTTACGTGTGACCTCTCAGATCTGAAGTAGTCAGAGGCAACACTGATTAAATATAATTCTTCATTAAAAGACACGAAGTGGCTGGGACTGGCTTTTCGAGCATACAGACATATCTTGCTAAAGTTCAAACACAGAAATAAAGTTTCTCTTGCGGTTTTCTTTACCCTGCATTATTCCCCTCTCCGGGCAGGCTGCCGGCTCGCTGTGAAGGAGAGCGGCAGAATTATATCGACGTGACTCTGAAGTTTCACCTACACCTCCCGAATAAAATACGGTATTTCCAATACAACCGCTGCCCGAAGACACGTATCAGCTGAACGCCTCGCAACTTCAATTAACAAATGACCTGTAGGCAGCGTTGCCTCGCCGTGGTCTGCGACCACACATAAAGCAGCGTATTAAACCGCTGTTACGTTAAACAGCTTCACAGGGCACTGAACGCCCAAAGACACCCTGTTCTCTTTCTCTACCTTCACAGAAGACTTTGTTCCTTTACCGACGCCGCACGACACAAACTGTTCTTAGCACGATGCTCTTGTGAGGAATGAGTGATTCGTGTAAAGAAAAACTAGTGAATATATGCTTGAAGCAAATGTCATTTATATTGAAATAAAAGAATGTATGTAGGGCATGACCATAAACAGGGGAGTGGTGTTAAATAAAGAAACCATAGTCTTTATGTAACTTCCTGATATGTGTAGCTTATGTAACTTCCTGATATGTGTAGCTTATGTAACTTCCTGATATGTGTAGCTTATGTAACTTCCTGATATGTGTAGCTTATGTAACTTCCTGATATGTGTAGCTTATGTAACTTCCTGATATGTGTAGCTTATGTAACTTCCTGATATGTGTAGCTTATGTAACTTCCTGATATGTGTAGCTTATGTAACTTCCTGATATGTGTAGCTTATGTAACTTCCTGATATGTGTAGCTTATGTAACTTCCTGATATGTGTAGCTTATGTAACTTCCTGATATGTGTAGCTTATGTAACTTCCTGATATGTGTAGCTTATGTAACTTCCTGATATGTGTAGCTTATGTAACTTCCTGATATGTGTAGCTTATGTAACTTCCTGATATGTGTAGCTTATGTAACTTCCTGATATGTGTAGCTTATGTAACTTCCTGATATGTGTAGCTTATGTAACTTCCTGATATGTGTAGCTTATGTAACTTCCTGATATGTGTAGCTTATGTAGCTTCCTGATACGTGTATGTTAGCTCCTGATATACTAGTGCAAACCAGTGTTGTAGATAACCACAGAAATGTCGAGAAGATGTATAGCCAAATGAGGTAGCATTATATAAGTAGGATAACAGAGCGCATGCGCAAACAGAAAGGTCATGTAGAGTGCACTGACGAAGAGGAGCATCTTCCTCCCAATGACCACCAGACGACCACCAAAAAAAGGATGAAGCATGCGCAGACCGGGGAAGCGGTGACGCACTTAGAGAAGGAGTCATCTTCCAAGAAAAAGGCAGAGAAAAGTGAGAAACGAAGCCTAGAAAAGTATAAAGGAAGGAATTGTAAGTAGTGAGTGAAGGTGTGCATCTTGGTGAAGCGGAGACTCCCGGCGCACCCAGCGCTGTTTGCTTGCCTCTATTCATTTAATAAATTCTAAACTTAAATCGGAATCCTGTTTGGGACTAATCTGATTGCAAATCACAGCACCGCCGCGAACCCACGGCCGATTCAGAAGGCCACTGATAGAGCTGTGATCAGTCCCTCGAGAGGTCCGTCTGCATCTATGTACTTAGCGAGGGTGTCACGCAGCGTGAATATCCAGCAACGAGGCCGTCGCCTGGCCTAGTTAATAAGATAAAGAGATGGCGGCTGCACGGAGGCAGCTCAAAGGGTAGAGCAGAAGGTGCGGCCGGGCTGGAAGGCGGCCGCGGCCCCGGCTGCTGCGGCCAGAGCCTGGCGGCTGGTTGTGCTCAGCGAAGCGCTGGCCAAGCTGCGCTGCCGAAGGGGACACAAGAGCAACGAACAGACTTCGAGATGTTTGGTAGCAGCACTGAAAAGGTCTAAATGTAAGATAAATTGCCTACCGCTAGGCACATTTTTAAATATTCTGGCTTGGACCTGCTTTACCAATATTAGCGTTGACACTGGGGAACAAAACAGCAAGTAGAAAATCCTGTAATGTATTCAAGTACCTGAATAAATTACACCATGTAACGATTTTGTTGGACTTTCTGGGGCTGATATCTGTTAATCAGGCAGTTTATGGAGCTCTTTCACAGAAACATACCATAGCTCAACAACTACTCAGTAATTCTCATTTCATAGGTGATGGGATCTGTCTCTAACGCCTTTCAGAAATGCATCAGGAGCCTGCTTCCTGACTATCTTAGCAATTTCTCTAATTTAAAACAAGCAACAACATAATTTTTGGCAATGTTTGGAAAAAGAAAGCTTTCTCTTGACTACTAATGATGCAAATAATAAAAACAATCTTGGGTTTAATTTGCCCTCCACACAAAATTCTTGCAGTCACAGAAATTGTATACACTCAGTTAACAGCAGAATTTCTCTCCCAGCTAATAAATAAAATCATTTGTATAATATAATCAATGAAATAAGAAGTTGTAGCACTTCTGTATCTCTTTTCATCCAGGGCTATATTTTAACAGCTCTCCAAATAAGACTGCCAGAATGTTCCTTGCCAAGGGTTTTTTTTTGTTTCAGTAATCATCCGATGGACCAGAGACAGTGAAACCCTACGTATCAAGGCAATTTTCGTTCTGTCTGGTCTTTCCAACTTTCATACCCCTTTATTTCCCTGCAAACTTTCCAGGAATCGATGGGTAGCTGGGTCACCAGGTCAGCTAGCTCCCTTCAGCATCCTGATCCTACGCTCTGAAAGACTGGAGAGCAAAGGAACATGAGGGGTCATCTAGCCCCGGGGCCGCTTCTGCAGAAAGACTAGAAATAGGAGACATCTCACAAATGCCAGGCTTATATGGTTCCCACCTTGTTTTTCCAACAGGCACCATTAGTGGATTCATTATCCCTTACTAGAGCTGTTTAAGATAATTACCAAAAAGAGCAGTCCTTTCCATTGAGCAGGCTTGGAGTTAGCCATTATCATAGGGAAGATGCCTAAATTTATATGTCAGTTGGAGTAAATGCCATGCATTACAGAATATTTAACATCGAGATATGCTGGGAGAAAAAAACATGTTAATTTAAAAATATTTTTAAAGATTTATTGATTAAAAATGTCTTGATATAAAAGGATCCATTATTATACCAGCAGCATTCAGTAACTAAGAAAAAATTACTAGGCTTAGCCCCAGTCATAATAGCTGCTCTGAACATCTTTTCACCATGTCTCGTATGTAGGACAACTGCACTTGTGGACTGCTCGCTGCCAAAAGTTGCAGTCCTGCTCCTATTAACATCAAGTGAAGCGGGCCTGTGTCAACCTCATGAGGTTCAACAAGGCCAAGTGCAGGGTCCTGCACCTGGAACGGGGCAACCCCCGGTATCAACACAGGCTGGGGGATGAAGGGATGGAGAGCAGCCCCATGGAGAAGGACTTGAGGGTGCTGGTGTGGATGAAAAGCTGGACATGATCCAGCCATGTGCGCTCACAGCCCAGAAGCCAACCGTGTCCTGGGTTGCCCCCAAAGCCACGTGGCCAGCAGGGCCAGGGAGGGGATTCTGCCCCTCTGCCCCGCTCTGGGGAGACCCCCCTGCAGGGCTGCGTCCAGCTCTGGAGCCCTCGGCACAGGAGAGACACGGCCCTGCTGGAGCGGGGCCAGAGGAGGCCCCAGCAACGCTCCGAGGGCTGCTCACGTCAGGGGGATTGGACTAGATGGCCTTTAGAGGTCCCTTCCACCCAAACTGTTCTATGATTCTATGATTCTATCAATGCAACATGATGTGGAAATAAACCCCAACAATTCTACCTAAATGTAATCACTCAAGAAGAGAGAAAACAATAACTGTTACAATTTTCTTGGATTTGTTTTAATGACACTTGGTAATTCATGTCTGGATGGAGGCAGGTTAACATTGACAGGAGTCAGACATCCACATACGACAAAAAAAAAAAAAATGCTCCGTTGAATAGCTGTACGTGGAATTGAGGCACTGATAACCCAATTGCTTTCCCTGAGACAATTATAATATTAAGTTGAAATATTTTTGACATTTATTTTGATGAATTGACTCAATCAATGCACTCTGCATATGGAGAGACTCATCCCAGGTATCTTGCAGACTTCAGATGAAATGTAAATAGTGTGTCCTTCTGATCCAGTTTCATCTTCAGTTTTACCCCTCTCTACAGGAGGAAAAAATTCTGACTGCCTGTGATGGTTGATAGAGACCTATTTACAAGATTCAGTACTTGGCTATTGGAACTAAAGAAATTCAGAATACCAATAAACATTCAAGTGAGAATAATAAACTCAGAGGAAAATTGATCAAGGCTCAGTAAAATCTTAAGATCAAAGCTGCATGGGAAGGGTTCATATCAACTAATTTGAGCTAGTTAAAGTACGAGGCCAGTCTAGACCAGTGTACAGGCAGTGGGGATAGACAAGACTCCTGGCGGGCAGCTCAATTTATTACATTTTAAATAACTGAACATGTGGTATGCATCTTTCTTAAAACATGCTTCTCTTTTTTCCGCTTTCTTAAGAAAGCTGAGACTACATGACTACTTTTTTGAGAGATGAATTTAGGTGAGATACATTATTCATCATATTTCAAAGAAGCATGGGCTTAATCATCAGACCTAATGCAGGTGGAAATTTATGTCATATGTTATGCCAAAGGTCGGATTACACATAATCAGAATGGCCCTTTTGACTTTAAAATCTATAATGGTTATAGATTAGGAACAGCTCCCTTGAAGGCAACGCAGTTACATGGATGGGGAATTGATGTGAGATGAAAGTCATTCATGACAACTCTATTTCTTTTTAATATTGGATGTCCATAAAGAACAGCTCAGTTCATTTTTAAATGACTCAACTTTTTGAAGCGATCTGCTAATGGCTCTTCTGACATTGACAAAATCTGAACAACATTTATCAGGTACATAAAGCTGAGAACATGGTCTGTACCTTGCATGAGAGAAATTTATCCTAAGCTGTCCCATACTTGCTGACATCTTAAAAAAAATGGGTTTTTTATCCAATAAATATTAATACTGTCTCAAGAGACAGATGATATAAAATTCTTCCATTTCCCAACAAACCGACATATTTTATCTGTATAGAATATTGGGTTTTGACTTGTGTCTGCAAATAATGCAAACAAGCACTTTAATAAACATGATAACTCAGTTGAATGCGTGGGGGGAAAGCTGAATAACCACAGATTTACACCCTTTTAAAATAAAGACTGACAATGTTGTAATATTTTACCCCATTCAGTTTGGATGTGTTCACTGGGATTTGCCAGTTGCGTGCACCTAAATAAGCAGGCATGAGATATAACTGTGCGCAGGACTGGAATTTACTGGTATAGTAGATACATGACAATAGAATCAGAAAACATATTTTTCTTAAAACGTGGACTATAAACCCTTCATATTTTGGCATCTTCATGATTCGTCTTTAAATATGATTATTTTTCCCAGTCAGAACAATAAAACAGACTCTATTTTTTTTTTTCCTTAAATGACAGGAGATCTCCATTGCAGAATAGAATGATGTACGTTAGTCATATACTGACATTTTTATTAATACACTGACATAACAGAAACAAAATAATAAAACACAAGAGAATTATTATTTAACATGGCTGTGAAGGGTCGAGATGTTCAGTGGATAGCAGAAGCCAGATCGTATAGCTACAATTTTCTCTGAATTACTGTTAATATAATTTCATTTCTCTGTAATTTAGTCATCTGAAGACTATTAAGAAATTGCTATAAAAACAATTTGGACTCTCTGAAGAACTTCGAAACTTAGAATTGAACTGGACCACTAGGCAGCCTGCAACAGTTGCCTCAGGGATTATAAAACACTTTAAAAAAAGAAAAAAAAAACAACAACCTACAATTAAGTTAAAGCCTTAAATTCTGAGTTCAAAGTTACCAGTAAAACCAACAGCAGGAAGAGAACATGGCAGCTTACAACCATGACCATTGTCCTGGCCATCACCATCACCTGTCCCATTAAGCATATGGATAACATGGAACAAGGTGGTTCCAAAAGGTAGACCAGACAACTCAGTCCCAAAAATCCTTGTTAATTTTTTGTAACAGAAAAAATTCTTACTGACCCCAAATCTTACGCAGAACTTAATCGCAGTAAGGAGCATCCTGTCTGTAACACATCTCCGGGTGAGATTCTCCAATAGCTCATGGCAAGACAAAAGGAGTCAGGGAAATGATGAAACCAAAGTAGGAAGAGGAGTAAAGCCTTAACGATCATGAAAAGACGTGGATTATGAGATGAATATAGTATAAAGACACTCCAAATCTTAGGTATATCAAAAGGTTGTATTTTCAGGATAAATGTTCTCTGGCAATAAAAAGTCTTCTTATTCTTATCATCATAATCATTGCTAGGAAAGTGGGTAAATAAATTACATCTTTATAATTGTCTGCAAATTTTGATTAAACTTACTGAGATTTAGGTCCTGTTTTTCTTCCATTTACTATAAAAATTTTCTTACCCAATTGTACAAAAAAGGTTTTTTAGTCTGTTTGTCTCTCCATATTCATCAAATTAGAGATTTCAAGATGCGTCTACTGCATACAAACGTATCACCAAGAAACGGTAGACAAGCAAGGTATAATTAAGCTTTTTTTGGCAGTTGAACAGTACCACCACACCAGTAGGATTTTGTGATTGATTCCTTAACAGAAGCTCTACAAGAACCTATTTGGTACAATGGAAAATTCCCTTGCAGGTTTGTATCCTGTTATAAGATCAAAGATGGTCAATTTTTCCAATGAGGGGAAATTATTAGCACAATCCCACAGGGATCTGCTTTGGGTCTTGGCTCATCTTTATGTCCATAATTGATCTAGAGCTAGTGAGGTAGCGAAATCTGCCTATGATACCACAATATTCAGCATAGTCAATCAGCAGTGTGAAAGGTTGCAAGGAGTTTAGAAACAAACAAACAAAAAAAAGCTTAAATTCAGTATTAAAGTGGTTGCAGCACCCCAACAGTATATTTGCAACAATATTTCCTACTTTAGCAATTCACTTAGGAAGGAAATCTTGTGTCAGTTTAGGTTGTTCTTTAAAAGAACAGCTATAATGTTCTTGGATGATGAAGAACACGAACAGAAGGAACGATTTTGAAAGGCTTGAAGAACAACACAGAGACCATCGCCATGAAACCGTACAGGCGTGGGGTGCGCCTGTGCCTGCAATGCTACAGGTGAACCAAAGAACAGAAAATAGAGATGAGTAATAAAGGTATAAAAATTCTTCTATTCAAAGTGAACTTTGTGGAGGAAGGAGAAAAATAAGGCAGACCTATGCATTTATAAACTTAATGAAAAAAGTGAACAGAAGGTAACTATTCATTGTTCTCATTATACAAGACCTTGGGGACAACTCCACTGAATGATTAGACAGAAGAAAATAAATATCTTTTCGCACACAAACATTTGTCATAAATCTCTTGAAGCCATATATAAAAGGACTCAAAAGCAGCAAAATGAATTCAAGAATTATTACACAAGATTATTACACAATTATTACACAATTATTACACAAGAATTTTTACTTTAAAAATTACACAAGAATTTTTACTTTAAAAATTCCTTGAATCCAAAAGAGGAGGATCACTCGGCACTTGTCCTGCTTTGTTGTTTACTAAAGCAGCTGTTAACAGCTACTCTCAGAAACAGCTTAAGCC
Organism: Phaethon lepturus; assembly: GCF_000687285.1. NCBI lineage: Eukaryota > Metazoa > Chordata > Aves > Phaethontiformes > Phaethontidae > Phaethon > Phaethon lepturus. The sequence goes on along the minus strand of NW_010531250.1, from coordinate 79,062 downwards.
CAGACATACCTCTGCAGATATAACTACGTTCTTACTTTGTTGCGAGCACCCTGACTTCACTCCAGCATTCCTTACTCTGAGTCCCCAACATCTCAAATTGCACTCCACAAAGAATCCATCATTCCACACTGTCCCCAAATCCTCTCTGTCCTTCATAACACCTCTTCCCACCCAACCTTCCCAACCTGCGATGGAGCCCAACCGTCCCAAACCTCTCCATAGAACCCCGAGCTCTTCCCACACTCCTGCCTCACATCCCTTAGCCCAGAGAGCCCATCCTGGTGGGTACAGCTCCTCCTGCTCTGTGTGACGAGGCCCCAGACTGCGCACCGACAGCCACTGCTCTTGGCTACTCTCTGAAGCTGAGTTCTCCTACAAGTTTCACCGTCCCTGGAGAAGTAAAGCCCTTGCACTTGCTCTCACACAGATCAAAACCCAACAAAAACCCTCAGGCAGAAAGCTGTTATCGAAAAATGACACGAATCTGGAAGCTAAGAAGGAGGACATGAAGGAGGAAAGCAGGTATAGCTTGTTTCCAGGCAGAATAGGTTAGGGTGACTAATTTTCAGAACATTTGCTTCTCTTTTCAGTACTCACTTTAGGGGAAAAAACATCCTGCGTCCTTTACTAACACAAAATGCTCTTCTGAAGCGTGAATGCTTAGTATCTTTAACAATCAGGCAATTTATTCAAATGTCTAAAAATGGATATAATATAAATTTATTTCCTTTCTGTCAGCTTTAAAAAAAAAAAAAAGTACACTGAGTTTCAATGGTTTATGTGCTGTTGTATCTTATCTTAGAAAGGCTTAAAAAAAGCCTTGAGAACTCTACAACAAGCCTGTAGATGCGTTAGACTTTTGTGTTAAAAATGCTTCTTTTCCAGAAGGCATAAATAATTGCTGGGAGAATGATCATAAGTCTCATCCAAAGTCCGTAGGAAGACTCCTACTGACATCATCATACCTGGATCAAGCCCAAGGTTTGTATTATAGCTTAGTGTATTTTTATACTGGCACTGCAATGAATTCCAACAAAAATAAAGTTTTAAAATGTTAAAGGGGAAAGAATAGGTTACACTGCTAAACCCAGGGAAATTTTGAAATGGATGTGCTTCCTACACGCAGAGCATCAATCCTGCTCTTCTATTTCTGTCTACAACAACATAAAAGTCCCAGTAGGTGTAAAAATCTTCTCATAACGCTGTCTCCTTTTCAATACATACAAGACAAAATGCACTCCCTAAACATATTTCCCTTCAGAAACTGGTAGTTAAGTGACAATTTCATCTCCTCTCCTCCTCCTTATTTAACTCCTGTATCCCCTTTCTCTAGCTCTAAACATTTAAAGAGCTTTATACCGTTGCTGATCCCTGTTTGATTAAATGTACAAGGCTGTTTATTTCTTGCAGTGAGCTGAGAAATGATCTATCAACGGTGCTCTCAGCTTCTCAATAGAATACACTTAGGAACACGTGCTCTTTTCTACAGGGGATAAATCAGTTTTTCAGATGCCACCGCTTAACTCAGGCTGAGAGGCACCCAAATCAATGGTACTGAAATTCTTTGAGAAATTTTCTTAGTGCAGGTAAAAAAACCCCATTTTGATAAAAATAGTTGTGCTTTAAGGTGGAAACCTTTACCTACAACCCAAACTATCACCAGATAAAAAACTAATCCCAAATGAAGTGTGTTACTCTAGGGATTATTAGTGATTTCATATTTTGCACTTTCAAAACGTGCAAGGGAAGAACTGCTGAGTATGTTTACAATACTTGATTAAAACTATAGATATGTTATGATAGAAAACATGGGAATTTTTTCGTCAGAGAAGAAGCAGCGGTGAAATCTCATTCCCTCGCAAATGTCGGGTCAGCTAGGATCATGAATCTTGAATCTGAGCATTCTTTTTTCTTACAGCACATCAGGTGCAGCTGCTGGAATTGCGATATGGTAGTTGGTTTGCGATCCAGTGCTGGACATCATGAATTTCAGAACGGAATGCTGTCTGAGAGATGAAAGACCACAGGAATAGAAGATTAAGGGCAAGAGGGTGTAAACTCATCAATATTTGTACTTCTAGAGAACCCAAACCTTGGCCACATACTCCTGCAGCGTCACTGTATGGTCCTTTGTGTAAACAGCACTTTTTTTTTTTTTCCCCCTTGCTCGGTGAAAAATGGTGGTAATTATATAAAACTGCATAGCTACCAAGAATTTAATTTTGTCTTTTAACAGTACAGAAATTAGGCACCAGCACAGCTTCGCTAAATGAGATTCGCTTCATTCCCCTGTCTCCTAGAGAGAATGCTCCCTCCTTCCAGAATAAAATACACAAAATACTACAATAGCCCAAGGGAATCCCCCCGATGCCGGATCCCCTGCAGAACATGGGCGCGTGGAAAGAGAAGTGTTGGGAGGCTCCAGATAGCAGCCTGAAGGAAACCCAAGGCATATGCCCCAACCACT
>NW_010531250.1:63713-76564 GCF_000687285.1 Phaethon lepturus | reverse complement strand
TTCCCTTTCCTCAAATTTAAATAGAATAAATTTTCAGCTTACCCTAAGTCTACTAATTCCCTCTAGGCTTCATATGCAGTTTCTTCAGCTGTAGGTTAAACATTTTTCAGCTGGTGAGCTAACGCAGAGCTGCAGGTTGCAGTGGGTTCTGTGTCTTTGCTGGGAAATGCAGCAAACTGAGCCCTGTGGAAAGACTCGGGAGGTAACAGCATTCTGAGAGCAGCTCATAACGATCAAAAATGTCAGCATGCCAAATTATGGCATATTTAATTGCTAGACACAAAAGTAGAAATATTTCAGTGGAAGGGGATTTGAAAATAAGGATTTGAGCACTAGAGTCTGGGCTGGGTTTGGAGGGCGACTATTGTTTTGGGTTTTAACTTGACCAAAGCTATTATATCCTAAGTGTGAAAAATTTACTGAAAAATTACTGATTGTATTACTGAACAAATCAAATAAAGGGAAGCACACTTTAACGTCAATATTGCACTACATTTTAATTTCTGGTATCTCAATAAAATAATCTGAAATGCCTATCCTCCCTCCAATAATTTATCTTGCAGATTTTTTTGCAATTAATATTAATGCCTTTTGCTGATCCGATGTCACCGATATCAGTATTTATTGCACTTTTTGATTAGCTCTGCTATTATAATTCACAGAAAACAAGACACAGCACAAATAAGAAACGCTGTAAATTGCTATAGAAAGCAGAAGCAATCAGGTTCCTACCGAGGCGCGCATTTTAGGCCAGTGCTAGGAAAGCACTTTGCTGTGCGCATAGACTAAGCCCTTCTATATGTTTTAGGTAGGTACAGAATTTTACGTGCTTTATCACATCAAAACCAAAGTTCCAGAATTCGCGAATGAAGAAAGAGCGGTCATTATTAAACAGTGAATTTGTGCTACGGTCACCACTGCGGTGCATGGCAGATAGGCAACTCCACCCGCAGCGCCGCGTCCGGCTCCGGAGCCCTCGGCACGGGAGAGACACGGACCTGCTGGAGCGGGGCCAGAGGAGGCCCCAGCAACGCTCCGAGGGCTGGAACAGCTCTGCTGGGAGGACAGGCTGGGAGAGCTGGGGGGGCTCAGCCTGGAGCAGAGAAGGCTCCGGGGAGACCTTCCTGCAGCTGCCGGGGCTGAGGGGGGCTAAGGAGAGAGATGGGGACAGACTGTTTAGCAGGGCCTGTTGCCATAGGACAAGGAGCAATGGTTTTAAACTAAAAGAGGGCAGATTCAGCCTAGATATAAGGAAGAGATCTTTCCCAATGAGGGTGGTGAACCCCTGGCCCAGGTTGCCCAGAGAGGTGGTAGATGCCCCATCCCTGGAAACATCCCAGGTCAGGCTGGACGGGGCTCTGAGCAACCTGCTCGAGTTGAAGATGTCCCTGCTCACTGCAGGGGGGGATGCACTGGATGGTCTTTAAAGGTCCCTTCCAACCCAAACTGTTCTATGATTCTGTGATCCTATATCAAAGTACTTCCCTTTAAGTTATTTGGAGAAGTCTAGGATTATGCTGTCTCTTGGAGACAGTTCACATCATTCCAGTGGCCAAAGGACACCCACACCTCGAGAGAAAAAGTCTGAATAACAGATATCTGAGGGTAAAGTAGCAATGTAAACTAAAAACCTTCTGTCAAATCCAACAGAAAAAGAAAGCAAATCTTATAGGTTTTGGCAGAGCACCTAACTATAACAAATAAATAAGAATAATCATGAAATAATACATACTGCAGCTTCAAGCCTTTTAAACAGAGTGAGTTTGTGATGTGTTTAAACCTTTTTCCAAGACCGGCAATTGTCCCAAGCTGTGTCAACGTGAGCGCTGGAAGCAATCTTAAAAGCAGCGCTACTGCTTCTCCACCCACACGGAGGTTTATGAGGTTTTTCAGACAGTCAGGCCTGCCTCAGACGCCAAACCCATTTGGTTTTTCCATCAGCGAGCTTAGTATGACGCTTCAGTTACTCCTTAGGTGGCAGGCATAAAAATATAGGGGTCCGTAACTCAGTGACAGAATTGTAATGCCAGTTATGCAAAATTTATTCCCCTTTTAAAATACGTGAGTGCAAGTTATCAAGTAATTCTATGGATGACTTAATTCCATGTATTTATTTATTTACTTATGGGCAGAAAAGCGGGGTGATTGTTAAATTTATATCTTTATAAAAAACAAAATTATCCTGTCATTAGCGCCATGTAAATATTGAGCAAGAAGTTCTACAGAAGTTTAAAGGAAGAGCACTTCCAGAACCGGGCTCTCTCCACATCTGACATCGGCCACATTTGGCACACCCATTTCCGGAGAATGTAACTTAGTGTTACAGAGATTTCACTTAACCAAAACTCTATTATAAAGAGCTTGGTCTATAATGATGCAGACATAAATTGTAGGGAAGAAAAGACCAGAAGCCAATATGTGAGGCTGATTAAACATTCTACAGAAGTTGGCTTTATATCATAATGGAGAATCTGCAAGCCGATTTCCATTGCAAATGTCATTTATCTATAAATATTAATGCATAAACATTAGCTACAGCTATTTCATACGTCTGCGTTAATACAACTTGCATATCCACGATGCAAATAAAATACTTTACTATTTTTAATTTTATTAATTGTAGAACAAGATTTCTGGACACGTTTTATATAACGAAATCATATAATTAACAAAATAAAATTATAACACCTTATGTGCAGGATGGAACATGAGATTCATCATCACAGCTATAGTTATACTTCGTAGGAAAAATTTGTGACCATATTGGAGATAATAGTAAAATGTAAACTTCAGTGAGCAATATCGTACTGCCTCTTAAGATATACAATTAAGAATGTTCTCTAGATAACTATAATACTATAACACCAGTTATTACTATAACCATAATACTGGTTGAAATCCATTCAAAAAGAAGCCTAAAACTTTCCAAGCTCTGCCAAGTGATGTCTGTTTGGAGGTGGAATATATTCCCAGGATAAGAGACAGAAGATCTTTAATTGGCAGATTTTAAAACAACACAGTAGGAGGAAAATCCCGATTTTGTAGGAAAATGACTTGAACGACCTAAACCAGCGTTTCATTCATCTGGCAAAAACCTTGTCAGGAGATGGAGCAAAACTCTTGCCCGAACGGGTAACGCTCCCCTGCAAGCGAAAAGGGGTGAATAAGACGAAGGAGTTGCCGTATGCGTTTGGGATGGACATTCCCACAGCAGAGCGCACCAAAAGCAGGACGTGAAGGCAGAGAAAGGGAAGGAGCACAAAACGTACCTTACCTGACGCGAGCCGCCCTAAAAACCTGCAAACTACCTTAGGAAAGAGAAATGCGTATGCAGAGCCTGATTGCTCCCTCCCTGAGACAGGCACCCAAGGCGCTGGATAAAATTATCCTCTTTCCTCCTCTTGCTGACAACATGGGAACACGAAGATGTTTAATTTTTAATTTTGCCCCTGCAACAGCCCAGCTCAGCCGAATCAGCCCGGGTGGAAGTGAAGAATGGTCGCTAAGCAAGATTTTCATTAATTTTCCGCATGCATATAAGGAGCAGCACGGATAAATTTCATCCCTACCTCACTCCCGAATCAGCACAGTTACAGGCTGCTCCTTTTTCAGGGTGAAATACCTGAGTTTGCCCCAAACATATGCGGTTGTCATTCTTTTGATCATGCATAACAGAAAACAAATCCAGGAACGAACTGCGGCAGGTTTTTCTAACCGTACGAGGTACGAAATGAACTCCGCTGTCGTGCTGTGAAAGCCGGTCTAAGCGTCCTGTTAACTGAATTATGAAAAATACGTGAGGTGGTCGCTCAGCATTGATTTGTGTTTGATTCAGTCTGTTAAAAGGCAAAAATATATTTATATTAACTGCACTCTAGGTACGGTGCACAACTAAGGGATACGTTTTTACTTATTTAATGCTTTTCACTATAGACTGTATTTGTCAAAAACAGAACAATGTACCAGTGAAAGAATTATGTACCGCTGTTTTAAAACCAAAGTCCAGGTGGTAACGTAGTCTTTGCGAACAGCTTAATGCATAGGAACTGCATATAAATGACCAATTCATTCCATGCATGCCTGGAAAGCCTTCGAAAGTGAATCTACAGGGACAGCAGTGATCAAAAATCAAAATAATTCCAGATGCGAACAATTCCTTCAAGCTGAACCGATCAGTTCCTTTCCAAATCACAACCACTGCATGATATTCTCTCGATTTATTACTTACTTTTACATTGTACGTGGAGGGCAAAACCTGGGCGAACCACACTCTGGTAGTCAGTGTATAAAGTTGTATTAATTTGCAGATTCTACAAACACGCAGAGATATTTTCCAGGTGACTGCGGGGCATGGTGTCAAATATAATTTAATGTTTTTCCTGTCATTTATTAACTTTTATTTACTTAATCACAGACAGGGAAAAAGAAAGAAATTTTCTATTACATATGCAAGCTTATGCATACTGACCTATCTGCAAACCAACATAGCCTGGGTCTGGCTAAAGACAGAGTGTATTGCTCCTGAAAAACTAATAAAATATCGAATAGTGAACTCTGCACTGGTAACCCATGGGGTGGACCCAGTGGTAATACATGCTAACGTCTCCATTCCCACCCCTCGGAGATGGTACAGCCAGGTGCAACCTCTTACCCTGCAAATCCCCTACAAAACATTGACAAAGAGGAGTGAAATATAAACTGATCATATTTAGTGTTTATTCAGTTTTGTCTGAAAGCTGAATAAGATATCTGCCGGTTTCACTAATCACAGAAATGGGAGACAAAAAACACATTCTGAGAAAAGCTGAGACTAACTGGATCTATGGCCGAGGTCAGCGTTTTCGTCCGCACTGTGCCCACCACCGGTACCGCACTTTTGCAAGTGGCTACTAATGAAGAATTTCCCAGTCACGACACAGCCAATCGCTTCCGTGACGCAAGAAACTTAAAGTCACAGTCTTAGCTTGCTATAATTCAAATAATTCCACTGCATAAATAACTGTGAAATAAATACCAGCGTTTGATTAAAAAGTCAAAAACGCAAGAGCGGCAAATTGCATCCAATATTCCGTTTAGGAAAATACATAAATGAAGCTATTGCTTTAGGGCAGGAAATGTAATTTTCTTTCAGTATAGAGCATTTAGCAACATGGGATCCAAGCCTGGCTGATAAACATATCAAGCCAAATAAAACAGTCTTTTCCAATAAATCTGAATACTTTTAATCAACTTGTTTATCACAACTATTTATTTACTAATTAAAATCTTAAACACAGGGCTTTTAAACTCAAGGGAATTAAGCACAGTAGGTCTGTATTTGTTGAATATGAATCCTACGCTGTTTTAGTCTGCAGACTCAAGGAACTGAGGTTTGTGCACTCATGCTTGCCATTGTGACCCCAACTGCAGGCTTTTGCATACGTCAACACTACCTACCCTTCCCTGAAGAGTCCATAGGAACCCCTCTCTCAGCTTCGTTATAACTTCAGAGAAGTGTAATAGCACCTCTGAAGATACTCAACTGCTGAAAATCCATACTCGGGAAGGTAGAAGAGAGACATCCTATTTGTTCTGCCCCTTATAAAAAGGCAGTAACGTAAACTCAACCTTTGCTGTTCACCGGGGAACCCAACCACGAGCACCACACCCCTAAGAGACAGCTTCAGGAGTTCTGTTACCCACGGAAGTGAGTAATCCTTCAGTCTAGGCCAGATCTAAAAGTAAACAACCTATGTTCTAGTTTACTTAAGCTGAGATAGCGAAAAATCTTTTAAATTCAACTTAGCTAATGAATTTTCCATTTCGGGATGAAATCTTGGAACGTCCAGTGATGCTAATGGTTACCTGAAAAACTGAGTTTTAGTACTGGTCTTGGTCCAAATCCTATTAACATCAACTGAAATACTGCAATTTAGGTTCCTTTATGGTGAATCAAATCTCATTTCATTGGCTCTACACTAACCACCATATTTTTCAGTAACTTATTTTCCTCTCATACTTTGTCATTGCAGATATTACAAAAAATAGTTACATACTGAAATACGACTGAAAGAATAAATATTTTAATATTAAAGTATCTTCAGTGCTTTTTTTTCCCTCTCTCTTTCCAGTTTTGCAGGACTAGTCAGAACTTGGTCCTGCTCATGACTCTGGATGGCTCTGGAAATTGCTGCTTTTATCTGATTAATTTTTTCAGATTGAGAGGAGGTTTTTAAATTAATTCCTCAGTTTATGTAGGATCTGTTTTCTTGGATGACTTCTCTGGTCCAAAGCTCGTTGGCCACATTTTGAATGATGCTTAAGCAACCCTAAGTTCTGCTGGTGCTTTTCACTGTCAAAGAGTTATTGCTCAAGCCATTCAATTATTCAAAGAACATGTCCAAAATTCATGTTGCTTGATTTACAGCCAAGGTAACAAGTAGTGAACCTATGAATTATATGACAATAAAAACAACTGACAGAAGATCCTTTTAAGTTTAAAATTTTTGCTAGAACCCCCCTAGCTAAAAGTTAGGAACTGGTTTAGCTTTGATTTTCTCCTCAACCTGCTAAATCCTGCCACTTTCCAAAATTTTTACCTGCTACTGCAGAACAGGATTATCAGTTTTGAGATACCAGAGTATTAGCTAATGAATGGTACAAAACACAGTCAACACTTTAAGGAGAAAAGACGCATGAGTGACTCTGCTACAGTGTCATTCTCCATGCTCCGTGGAATTTTCTCTTCACAATTCCCCCCTTGTCCCCAAATACCCTCTATTAAACCCAATACTGCATATTCAAAAAGAAGAAAATACGAATCAGAAAAGGATTAGCTCTTGAAAAGCGTATTTATTAGCCAGGGTAAAAGTTGTCTTATGCAGGGTTGATTCACAAATATACATAGAGGAGAAACTGTATGAGAGAATGGAAGTCTTTCTATAATAATTTACTTAATTCTGAAAACATATATAAATATATAGATATACAGAGAGGGATACATGTGTGTGTATCACACACAATCACTTAGCTCTGAGTACACTTCAAGGTCTTAATAGCACCATACGCTTTTGTTTGCCGAAGCAGAAGGTAGTTTGTAGCAGTAAGGTAGATATTAACAGTCCACTCAACCCCATTCCTCACGAGGTTAAAGACAGCTATACATTAAACACCTTTATGGTAAGAAACTAGAAATGCTTCTGGCACAACATCCTGTTGGCACAACGTACATTGCCCACCACACAACGGTACGTACAGTCATGCCCCCGCACCTCTCTACATATTTTTAAACGGCATGCACATTTATAAGTTTGATGCTAAACTATGCATTGAACGTGCAATTCCAATGTGACCTACTGTCTCCTGCTTGGGTTTAAAGTTTCCTTCCTCTGCTTTTCATCCATTCCCTCACGTCTCTTCTCTTCCTTGTAAAAAATTCCCTTACGCTTGCACTCTATCTGACTTAGCAGATCGTGTAGTGGGGAGATCACATCTTTACTGTTGTGGAAGTATCGGCTATAACAGCAATATATTCAGGAAAGCATCCCCAGGACAAACCAGTCCCCCTTTTCTCCTCCTGGAATGGAACAGTTCTTCGCACAGGAAACCTTACTGGTGGAGCTCGGGGAATACACCGCTACTGAAAACACGGGGCAGCACCCCGTCTTGCCAGATCACATACAGAATCGCTCATACAAACAAATAAACAGACAAATAAATAAATAAAAGGTTAAATTAGACTGCCAGGATTCCACATTCAGAAATGTAATTAATGCTGCAGGCTTGAAGAAAATCACCCACCCGTGGAAATCTGGTTTCCTCTGGGACGTGCTAATGTAGATGTAGAAAATGAAGAATGCTACTAATAAAAAGCCCTCGAACCCATGCTCGTTGAGAAGGCAATGTACGCTCAGAGCTGCTCTCCTTTTTGTACACCTGAAATGGCTGACATTTCTATACTCACGCAAGCTGCAGCATAATGCAACCCAGAACAAATACCTTCCTAAGCACAGCCCAGACCGGCAGCAGCCAGATCACCTCTTATCAGGGAGAATAAAACTTATCATGCAGAAAATGGTTTTTACAGTTTTAATCCCCATAATACAAGTATTCAAAACAGACACAATTTTAAGCCAGCAATTAAGAGAGTGGGAAAAAAAGCAAAGGCTTTTCAGAATGTCTTTTGACATAAATTTATCTCCGTGTTAAAATGGAACCTTATTAAGTTTGTCAAGGGTTTTAATGAGACCTTCTTCTTAGAGAAGAACACAGAATCGATACCTGAAGGGAAGTCCAGATCCATCAGGCTGCACCAGCAATACTTGCTGATGTATTCTGCCTTTAATAATGTATTACCTTGACTTATACTTGTCTTAACAAGAGTAAATACAGCCACGAAGCAACGAGAAATACCAGCAAGATGATGGCACTAATTGTACTGTCTTGACTTGAATTAAAATTGCTGAGCAGTAAAGGAGATTACTAGCCTAAAGATAATCTTAATTTAAATGTGCAGCTGCATTTATCTCATCTCAGACGCAATTTTCCAAAGTGCTTAAAAAAATAATACCATCTAATAGAAACCTTTATTTCTGAAGGTTTTAAAGATAATTAAAAGTAGCCTCTATGTTTTGTTTCATTGCCATATTTTATAACTAGCAGTAATTTGCAGGTCAGAATAGGGAAATCAGGTAATTTCTTAAATTGTTGTAACTTTTCCAGCCTTTGATAGTGTCTTCTAATTTTTATTTATTATCTATGAATTTTATTTATATTTATTTTATGTTATTTATTAACCTGGAATGTCTTTGAAGAACAGAAGAAGATAGATAGTTAAATAGTTAAAACAGATGACATTTCACACGCTCATGACTTACAGATAGTCTATCCTGGATCATAACATTTTCTTGTAAGCATTGTAAAGGGTAAGAAAAGCTTTATGAAAACAATTTTAAAATATTACTTAGCCTCCCAATTCTAAATAGCAGCTAATGTGCCAGTTTTGTCTATGTATTAAGATATTATGCTGACAAGCTTAATTAGAAGATTCACAAACAGAAATTTTGCTTTCATTGTATTTGCATACACGTCTGTCTCCAGGTTATATGAGATTTCTCTGAAAACGTCTTTTTGCTTTTGTCTTTTTTTTTTAATCCACACTAGACAGCATCTTGAATATATGCAATGAGTAAGGGCTCCAATACCCTGCCACGTATCTGCATGCCAAGTTCCAGTGAATGTCTGCCTGTCTATGAGCTACGTGTCTCCCGGCAGGACGCGGTGCTCTTCGTGAAGACTTATCCACAGTGGGAAGTGTCTCCTTCACCCTGCCACCGCTCGTGCTCGCAGAATGCAAATACTTCCCTCCGCTCCTGCATTTGAATGGTTTTGCATGTAGCTCTATTTGCCTCAATATGAGGATTTGTATTGATCTTCATTTGAATGGCAATTCTTTCTATAATTGATAATTTTTCATGCCTTCATAGCTCCAGGCTGGCATTTAAAAACAGACTCCAGTAGACTGTGGAAGTGCTGAAATATAAAGGTCAAGGACAAAACAGAAGCTTTCATGAATTGCAGCTCTCACACCATGTTCCTTACAAACATGCTTTTTGAATTAGCAAGATTTGTTGCTGCTGAGCAGATGTAAGAAAACAGACCTGGTTTTTCATCTGAGATGTATTATACAAAACATTTCATTCCACCTAGCTCAGAATGCCTTACTGTTCTGTCCATCCACAGTGCTGGCCTTGACTTTGCCAGCTCTCACACAACATGCACGCCAATTCTGAAACACTTCTCACGAGTCATAAAAAGCAAATGCCAACTATATTCCATGTTGTGATAAAACATCTCAAGATGGATGAATCGGGGTCTGTAGCAAAAAAATTCTGTTCCTTCCTCTACCTTTGATGGCGAAAGTGGTTGGAGGTTTAATCAATGAAATCCCCTTCTCTTCTCCAGGTGTACACAAACATTGAGGTACTTCTCTCTTCCCCAATTACAACCCACTCCCACTTAAAAAGTAATGATAAATGCACCCATGTCACCTCTCCCAGAAAAATCCAGGTTCTATCCACAAGGATCAATGAACTTACAGTCTAGATTTACCTTATGGAAAAAACCTTTTCCCTCTGGGTAGATGCAATTGCATATTGGTACATGCAAAAAGAAGTCACATATTTCCAGTATAATCAGTTATTAATATTCTTTGCTCCTTTCCTTTTTCCACCAAAACATATATTTATAAAGTATAATCATTATTCTTCAGTTCTCCTACTAATATTATGATATCCAATGATATGTTCTAAGTAAATGCATACAGTCAATTAATCCAGCATAACTTCACAATATCATCGGATTTGTTAATGCTGGTGACTTTATATTTCTCCACCTTTTATAATGACTCAATGAAAGTTGTTCTATTAATTTTAAAAATATAATTGTTTGAAAGCAATTCTTATAGATATTATGAATTATGTTTAAAACTGATGTAAGACTGATGTTATCTGTTTACACGTACTACATAACATGATTCCTCATGGCATCTATGGAATTTGATACAGGAAGGCTTGCATGCATTCATATTTTTTCTTTCGTCACATTTCCATTGTCATTGTACATTTGTAAAGTCTATTATTTCTTGCTTTTTTCTTAATTGTGGGGTTTTTTTGTGGTGTTTGGGGTTTTTCTGTTCGTTTTTTTGTTTTTATTTTAATAATTCCTAGGATTTTAGCATTATGTGTTTAGAAGACTGCTTCCATTTAGAGATCTAGCTTGTGGGGTTTGAGTAATTCTTTCATGACTATTTGTAAAGATAAAACTCTATAATGAATCGAGTATATGACTCATCTAATTAATAGGCATAAAGTGTCATAATAAAGAACTTAATTCAAAACATAGAGTCATTCAAATGGACCTTCTTCTGTACTAGTAACATCTACAATAATGTTAACATACAAGGCAGGTGGGAGTTGCTAGAAAGAAGATTAACAAGGGGAAGGGTGAAGGAGGAGATACAAGGCAGAAACAAAACCCAAAAATCTTTCCATTTCCTTGACAAAAATAATTACAATACTGGAAACTCTGTAATGATTTTCTTTTAGGAAATGATGGAGGCTATATTGTATACTTTTGGTCATTATGATTTTTGAGGAGTAAAATGTAAAATATGATCATACATATCAGTCTTTGCCTTCTGTGCCACTAATCACCTATCCTGTTTCTCTTCTTTATGACTCCTCAAGTGCTGTGTACTTGTATGCTGCAACACAATCATCTGTCATATCTAATTATTGCTTCTATGGGAAAAAGATGAAAATGAAACATTAATACATTAATTTACATATGACAAATCCACAGACAGATTAAGGGTTTCTTTAATTTCATCTAACCATGAAAATGTAAAATTGAGGCATCCAGACTAAGCTAGTTATCTAGGCTTCTTTAGAAACATCAAAGGGAGGAAGGCTTCTTCAGATGATATAGTCCAATCACCATGGGCAACTATTCTAGATGAGGGGGAATCCCCTTCTGAAGATAATTCTGCTGAATGCAGAGGGATCATAAACAATGAGATTAGAGCTGACCCTCGCTTTTGAGGTGGTTAAGAGTTTGGAGACAAATTCCGCTCTCCATGACTTTCCTAAGACTACACAGCATGGCTAAGGCCGAATCAACAGAGTACTGGTCTCGAGAGTCCCTTAACCACAAGAACCTCTTCTCGGCAGCCATATGACTCGAATGTTTTCTGTTACAGACACAGCTGATGTATCACACAGGAGAAACTGATAGTCAATTCAGCTACCAAAAATGGCATTTCCACGATCTAATTTGGCCAGGTGCACAACACAGTTGATCCACATGGATATTTCACAGAACATAGTTGACCTGCCCAGAGAAATAAAGTCCCCAGAAGTCATCCACTCACAGGCCATGGTGTATTGAGCATATAGACCTGTATTTAGCTGGTAGCACCCCACATTTCATGCTTTTTTGAGACTGGGTGGAAAACGTGAATGAAATGTTCCAGCTCCCTATATACCATGGCCAAACTTTTGGAAAGGTTTGAAAAAATATGGAACTTAAACAGAAAGGATTATGATTTTTTTTCTTTCTTTTTTTTTTTTTTAAGAGTATTGCTACATATCCTTTAACAAGAGCAGCAGAAAAAATGGAATGTAATTTTTTACCCTTTCTTTTTTCTTAGCATTCCCTCCACACATGTTCCTTTGTCACTGACCCAATCCATGTCTGCAACAAAATTCTGGTTTCAAGAACTTATTCCTCTCTTTATCCCAAACTTTCTAAATATCACGATAGAAAGCTCTCTTGTACACTGACTAACATACCACAAAATTGGTTTTTACAATATTACTTTTTATTAAGAAGTATTTTAAAGTAATTTTAAAAGTATGCTTTATAAGAAGAAAGCTGTTACTTTTTTAAGAAGGTCCATTATTCAATTTGAAGAGCTAAACATCATTCTCATGCTACGTGATAAAAAAGTATCATGTCTTAGTAGATGTGTAGTAGGAATTATAGATGAAGCTTTCACGAGGATTGTGTGTGGCAGAAGAAAACGTTCAAAACCTGTTGATTTTGTTTATATCAACTCATGGAATTTCATCCGCTAACATGCAAACATAAAGTAGAATGTGTGTTATAGAATAATACATAAATAATAATGTCTAAGTCAGTGAGTTACTGAAGTGAAGCAGAGGTTGGCTAGGCTTAAGAGAAAGAAGTATTTTATCTTTTCTAGCACGTATGCAATATCCTCTTGGATACATTACATTAAATGACACATATATTCTGATCTTGAAAAATTAAGGGATACTCTCTGGACAGTAAAGGCAAACCTGAAGAAAGAG
>NW_010531250.1:49021-63701 GCF_000687285.1 Phaethon lepturus | reverse complement strand
AGAGTGTCAAAAATAATACTACATGGACTTTGTTCCCATTCTTGCTTGAGGAAAAAGCCCCCATCAAACACAGCCTTCACAGCACCTATAAAAACACATGCTTCTCCGGGGGTTCCAAGTTCTATTTTACCTCTCCCTTTACATAAATTTTCTAGCAATATTCTGTCTCCTCTCCTAAATTTCATAGCAATATGCTGTCTCCTCTCCTCTCCTCTCCTCTCCTCTCCTCTCCTCTCCTCTCCTCTCCTCTCCTCTCTTCTCCTCTCCTCTCCTCTCTCCTCTCCTCTCTTCCTTTCTTTTCCCTTGGTTTCTTAATCTTGAACTAATGTAACAGTCTTTCCTTTGTTTTATTTTACAATCTCCTTCTGTGACTTCACAAGCTCACCCACCACTGGAGTCTTCCTAAGTCAACTAGTCCTGCTGAGAGACATGAGATGGACCGAACATTCCTCTACCACAGCTATGTGTCTCAGCTTTACACTATTTCACCCATTACCTCACTTACATACCTCCCTGTGTGTGAAATGGGCCATGAAAACATCTTACACTTCCCCTGTCATGGCCTAAGCTTTGACTGTATTGAGATCTTCTTGTTTCCAGCACCTACCTGTTGTCATTCCCGTGTCCTTTGTATTGTACATATGCCAATAACGCCCTATGGGTCTTCTATTTTCAAATCCTATTTCTGTTTATAGGGACTCTGCCCCTATTGTGAGAATTTCTCCTCATTTGTCCTCTGTTCTGCATGCTAGACTCACTCGTCTTCTGCTGGGAGTAAAACAGCTTAACTAATTGCTATGAGTAAATTTATCACCACCTGCAACAACTATTGAAGACAGAAACCATCTTAGTAATGGCTGCAGTCTCTATTCTGCAGAGGGTGATATGATTTATTTTAGCAAAGTGTATTTATGAAGAAAGTGCCACAACCCTCATGACAATGAGCAGATTAAAAAAAAAAAAAAAAAAGAAAAATTAGAAATACAGGACTTGAAATGGCACAACACAGCTGAAAATACTGTTTCAAGACAATCTTTCATGTGATTTTCCAGATTGCTGTAGCACTCGGGAACTTTGCCTAAGCTCATCTCTTTGCTAACTTCTCATGTCAAACACAGGCTGCCGAGCACATCCCCTCAATCCGCGCAGAACGGCACCGCTGTGATATTTAAATGCTTGAGTGTACAGGAAACAACATATTCACTGCAATGCCCTCAACTACTGCCTACAGCAAAGGTCAGTGGAACTTTGTGCATGCATGGAGTAGACTAGCCGCGGACGGTACTTACAGAGAAAGCCTCCAAGAGCAATCAAGGGTGTTGCAGGAAGCAGCGGCGTTGATGCAAGATTGCAGCTGGCCTGCTCCTCTCCATGCCAATGGCAAATTAAAGGCTTGGCACAAACTGGGACAGTGGTGAGCTATCACACTTCCTACTATCAAATGACATAAAATCAAATAAATGCTGAACGCAAGGTCAGCTGGCAGCTCGAGGTCAGTGACGACGAAGTCAGTCATCGGCTAAGTAAGCGTTGCAAGAAAAAAAGACAGAAATCATGGTGGTGTAATTAACTCTGCTGATGAACATCTTGCATGACCTGGGATGTGTCACAGATCTCTGAAACAAAGGGAGTGTTGTTCAAGTTCACTGTTATACTACCTAATGGGACTACTTGTGCAGTAAGAATTTATTTAATGGGACTATCAGAAAAAAGTTTTCTTTCCTGTGGCCCAGCTCCTCATAATTAGACTGATAAAATACCCTTTACTCATTGCTTACTTAGAGCGTATGTTCTTTAGAGCAGAATTCATTTTCTAGGATGCTGTAGTATCTACTGCAATAGGCCTTCAAAGCGCTTCTGATAATTCCAGTAACCATCCCTATTTTCACCGCATTCTAATTGGCTTAATTATTTTTTCTTATCTTCACTTTTGCCCTAATATAATTCACATTCTTCAATAATTCCATATTTTCCAAATGCCGTTGTACCTTTTTGAAACTGCTACAACCTTTTAAAGGCTGGCTGTATTGCAGTAGTAACTAAGAATTTAGTGCAAGTGAAATGTTTTTTATGCTTTGAAGAGAAAAGGGATGTATACAACTCATCATTATTAAAAAAAAAACACAACGACATCTTAGGAGGCACATGGAGATATTCTTCTGCTGCTGTTTTAAACCTAAGAAGAAAAGAGAGAGGGAAAGACACAAAAAAAACGGGGGAAGGAGAAGAAGACAATAACAAAGAGAAAGTTAAGAGAAATAAATACCATTAAGGTGACTGAACGTGGAAGGAAAATACGTGAACCTCCAAACATCACTTCCACAAGCAATACAATCTTCACTCACTTTTTGCAAGAGTAACTTCTCTCAGTTTCTTTTTTCCCCTTTTTTGGGAAAAACCTCAAGCTTCTCTTGTTTTGGAATACATATCCTCACAACTTAATATACCAACCTCAGTTTTGCACGATGACCTTAATTTCTTGCCCAGGTCCTCTTGAGAATTGTCAGAAGACATGAGGAAACAGTATCAATCCCTTTATTAAGATCATTTAAAAATCCTCATGATATGAATTTCCCCAGCTGTTTTCTTATTAACCCTAATACTTTTATAATTTGCAACAGTACTTTGAAATTTATCCAAAAGTTTGCAGGCATCAAGGAGATGTCCTCAAGCTAATCTGTTTGTACTTGGACACATTATAAGTTTCAGAAAATCATTATTTGCACTCTTTGCTGTAAGAGCTTGCCAAAAACATGCTGCTAAAACCTTTCAAGTTTATTATAAGGTCCATAATTTTCTATTCATTTTATTTGATTAGAGTTTGTTTTCAAAATACTTATTGGTGGACTAATCCCCCCAAACTCCACAAACTAGAAACAGACCCATATTTCGAATATAAGAGCAGTGTGTCATGCAACCCAGTGATGCCTTTATAGTTGTACGGAAACTGGAATTCCCATTTCAGAAAAAAATCCTTGGAGATGCAGAAGAGAGTGAACAAGGAGCTTGGATAGCTGACGTAATCAGAATTTAGCCAAAACTGAGACTTTTGATCTCAATATTTCCCATGGGAAAAAACATTTTACTGGGAAATTTCCAATCAGCTGGGGTTATCCTCCTTTCAGAGAGCTCAGCCACACTGTAAATCAAAGGGGAGACCGATCTAGAAGTCATGTTGCCATTAGGTCATAGATCAACATCAGAGGTAACTCACATTCACATATATTATCATTTTCAAGGCAGTTGTCAGGACTGAAGGAGCTCGGTCTGGGCACTAAGAAGACTGCACACGTTGACAAGTACCACAAAAAACTTTTTTTAAGAAAATTATTTAGCATCAAAACTGAAGGCAGGACCCTGAAGTTTACCCACAAGGTTTGCTGACTATCCCTGTTTCCAACCACAGTCTTTCAGCTCATACAGTTAATGAGGTAAGGAGTCTACCGAAGCAGCTTCATTCGTTATATAAGACAGATTTATCTCAAAACATGTCACCGATCAGCGATTGTGATCAAAGGCTTAAGTATTTAACTAAAACATAAGTTATGCTGAGGCCAATCCCTGTCATTTAACCTGGGAGGTGAAACTTGCCCTTTATATTCAGCCATTCACTTCAGGCATTTTCTGGGTTTAATTTTTGGGGTCCCTCCCCCCCACTTAATCTTTTGTCATACACGTTTTTCACAACCAAGTCTTTGTACCTGAACTTTGGCAGGGTGGAAGAGTGAGATCCTGAGATCTTTCCAGTTTATATTTTATAATGATTTAATTTCTCAATGTTACCTATTTAACAAAATCATCTTAAAAAAAATCATACTGGTTTGAAATCATAGTAGAAGATTTTTGATTTATTTTATTTAGTATATATTCTTTAAGCTTAACTAGGCAGCTTGCAAGAGAATAAAATTAAATGCAATTGTAGACACTGTAAAACAGAGGAGAGAA
Source organism: Phaethon lepturus (assembly GCF_000687285.1). Lineage (NCBI taxonomy): Eukaryota > Metazoa > Chordata > Aves > Phaethontiformes > Phaethontidae > Phaethon > Phaethon lepturus. The sequence goes on along the minus strand of NW_010531250.1, from coordinate 59,756 downwards.
CTGAGACGACTGCCATTTAACTACTAAACTCACCTAAAATACAAAATAGACAGACATCGTGATTATTTTAGGTCAAAGGCAAGGACACGATGTGTTAAAAAGTGAAAATGGAACACTATAGTTTTGCATTGATTTGCCTTAGGAGGAAGCTATACCCGCTTAATAGTTGCATCCTTTCTCTTAGGAAAAGAATTAAAAATACAACAAAATCCAACACAAACCCAACAGCCCGTTTCTGTACCGCACGTACATGGGGAGGGATGGATGATTTATAAACTTGGAATCCACATCAGTGGAGGGAGTTTTGATATAGCAAGTGTAAAACTTTACAAAGTATTGTTTAGTCAATTCTTTCTCCTACAGTGTACTTTGTTTCAAAACCATATCTTTTTTCACTTCCTTCCTCCCACGTAATAAATCAGCAATATTTTCTGGCATTTTGCAGGGACAACAGATGCAATATTTACACTGCTTTCTGATAATGCTGACAAGTACCTTAAGCAGTAAATATTCAGCTTTGCTGCCAACCACTCTAGTCTTGTATTTTTTTATATATATTTGTACTTTATGTGTATATACATTCATATAAGCTATAAATTTCCTCACATGCAAACGCCATAACAACCCAACTTTTTATTGTTTATTTTCTCTTGTCATAAAATGCAGACATTTAAGAAAATATTATTTTATTAAAATATTAAAGGATCTTAATTTTGGCACGACATCACCACCTGTGTCAATCTATGGGCTGGAAACCTGTTCATACAGTCCCTCAATCAGTTTGATCTGGGCTGCAAATTTTCACAGACTACCATCCCACTCTGCAGTTGATTATGCAAAATGAAACAAAATTACAGGTGTTTCAGTTGATGCTTTTCAGATACGTTTCTGATTCAGTTCTCACTATAACTAAGACAGGTAAGTTGTGAAATACAACCTATGAGCCCCATTGGCCTGTAAAAAATGTTATTTTTGCTAGCAATAGAGGATTTTTTTTTTCCTTTGTTTCTTTTCCCTAAACTCTAGCTATTGATCTTTTAAAACTACTGCATGTTTAAAGAATTTGAATTCCAAGAACGTATCACAGTTCCTAACAATTCACAAAGTGCCGGACAACTGTTGGGATTGGGGAACGTGAAAAATCCTCATGGATAAGGATTTCTCCACAAGGTAAGAAACACTCTAAGCTCAAGGCAAAGCTTGGTTAGATGATGCGTACAATACACGGGCATGTTGTAAGAAGATATAATACTAAATTTTTTAAGAAGGGTTAAGAGTCTCTAGTGGTCACAGTAAAACAGAATGAAAGAATCATAGAATAATTTGGGTCAAAAGGGACCTCGAAAGGTCATCTAGTCCAACCCCCCTGCAGTGAGCAGAGACATCTTCAACTTGAACCAGTTGCTCAACCTGACCTGGGATGTTTCCAGGATGGGGCATCAACCACCTCTCTGGGCAACCTGGGCCAGGGTTTCACCACCCTCATCGGGAAAAATTCCTTCCTTACATCTAATCGGAGTCTGCCCTCTTTTAGTTTAAAACCATCACCCCTTGTCCTGTTGCAACAGGTCCTGCTAAAAAGTCTGTCCCCAGCTTTCCTAGAGGTCCCCTTTAATTCCTGGCAGCTGCAATAAGGTCTCCCCAGAGCCTTCTCTGCTCCAGGCTGAACAACCCCGAATACACCCAAAACCTTAGAGATTCTTCTGTTGTAAAACGTGGAAGATTTTTTTTGGGGGAAAAAAAAGAACAAAATGGGGTAAAAGCAGGATAATTTCTGTGATAACTATCAAAACATGAAGAAAGACTACGAGGACTGCAACAAATACTAACTGTTCATATGACTACAAATGTATCCTTAGTTTTCTTCTGGTTTAGAACTGCCTTCTCATTTTAATATCAAAATGTCTTTGCCAAATATTTCCTAGGAAGTTCTGCTTAATGCAGTATTTGCCCTTCAGCTGCAGAGTAACAGAAGAACGAAAAAGAGTTAAGGGAAAAAAGTAAATATGAAAGATTTACATAAAGAAAAGATAAAAAGAAGAAAAAAATCTACAGCTATTACACAAAGCACCTTTAGTTGTGATGAAGTAAAAATATCAATTTCACCTATTAAGGAAATATGAGTAACCCTTTCTCCTAGGATCAGCAACAGACCAAGGATTCTTGGCAAGAGCAGAAGGTGTTATAAGCTGATTCTTTCTTTCTTTCCCTGAAAAAAAAGCAAAAAACAGTAATTCTGAAAAACGCCAATTGGAATGTGACCCTGTGACTGAGAAAGCCATTTAGAGTTTATTACTTTTTTAAACAGCGCTATAGATTTTATATGTGGTTCAACCTAAAGTTATGAGTGGTAATGGAAATCCAATTTAGGTTGAAAATTTATTGGAAGCAGCGTGTTCCAATGGACAAGGCAGTAGACTTGGGATATTACTGTAGTCTTCTGTGACTTTGAGTAAAATAACAGACAGTTTCCCTATCTGCAAAATTCAATAGTGATACTTCTTATCCTTTGTCATGTATTTTGACATCTCTAGATAAAAGGCATAAAGACAGATAAGTAATATTAAATTCTTTATTTGTGACGAATGTAATTATCTTCATCCACACAACTTTCTGTGTCTTTTTTTTTTTTTTTAATCTGAGTAGTTAGTTATAGGGAGGTTCAAAATCTGACTTCATATTATGCTAAGTGATAGGATTTTAGAAAAAGAACGAATAAAAGATCATTACATTTGACAATTCCAATGGATAATTCACCCCATCACAAATAGGTGTCTTAAATACTCCATGACTTCTTTTTCCACTGTATATCTCTCCATTGACTACAGAAGGATGATTATCTTACACTGGGTGCATAAAGACCTCTACAAAAACAGAAAATCAGAATTTGGGGTGAAATCTCACAGCTTTTGGCTTATAAATTACAAAAGTGCCCGGTGTTTGTATTATGCAATTTTGAAGCTAAACACATTTTAAAAAAAAAATGGAAGTGTGAATCTTCTTTACTTTTTTAATATCATTAATGTGATGATATGGGGAGTTGAATTTTACTGCTGGTGTGTTACAAAATCATATTTTTAATTGGAGCGGGACAAAAGCATGCTAGAGATTATAGTGTAGGGTCTTGATCTGTGTATTTTAAGAGTTTATTGACAATATTTTATTTTGGCTATGGATTATTCCTCTCTCTTAGTTGTTTAGAGGAGCTATTGGTTACTGGGCCACTGCCCAAGGGAATTCTGTGGAATCAGTCAGTTATTTTCTTCTCGGGGGTATAAAAGTAAGATTGATATAATTATTTGTGAATGCACCTTAAACTGTCTTAAAAATTTTCATTGCTTTATGTTTTTTTAATTAAGTTTAAAAAAACCTACAAAACCCACATATTCCAGTTTTCTCTTTGTATGTATAGCATTATGACTTCTCTTTAACCCTTTAAAATCTTAAAGAATCCATCTGCATATAGGTAGGTACTTAGGTACTTACATGAAGTCCCTCACTCTTTAGTATCAACTCACACCAGAAAAAGAAAATAAAAAACAGCGTTCAAGTGAATGATCTGGATATAAACCTGCATACGAATATATGCATATAAACTCTTTTATAAATAAACCATACTTTTCCACTCGTTTACAAATATATATAATTGTCTATGCTTAGATTTGTCTTCCCTTTGAGCTGAAAAGCTGATATAAATAGTTCTCTCTATACAGTTCAGCTACTCAAAATAACAAAGATGTTTTAATATTGCTAATCCGGCTAAAGCCAATATTTATTCTGCAGCAATAGCATATGTTGTTTTCTCCTCTACAATATTTTGAACTGTTATAGAGACTTCTCTGTATTAAAACTAATGGATTTAAAAGTAATTCAACATCTATATTCTGATCACATTTTTTAGCATATATCTGAAAAGATGCATTCTGCTGGTGATAAAGGGCTACAGGAAACAATACTGACTATTTTGAATTAAAATGGCCATGTTGAAGCTATTTTAGGCTGAAAGGAGCCTATTGATGCCTTTATTTGCTAGATGCAGTCAAGTCACGGATACAAGGACCAAGTAGGTGACGACTCAAGGTGTAAGCGCAGCGGGACTGGGTGTCTGACCATCCCAGTGCTCAACAGGTGGGGACACAACTCCTCATGCCTCTTGCTGCTCCCCAGAGGCTGTACTCTGATGGGGTTAAATCAATTGCTGCTAGAGTTGAAAACCTGCTCCTGAGCCATTACCATAGTGTGATGGTCCTGACTTCCTCGGACCTTCCTCGGCCATCCTTGCAGAGCAGCCAGGAAAGCTCTGGAAACTTTGTCCTCCTATTTTTAATTCATTCACTGTCAAGACAATAATAATAAATAACCATTTCTCAGAGCTTCAGGGTAACTCAGTCTCATATCTACTGACCCTATGCACTGGCAACTAATAAATTGTAAGAGGACACACTCATACACAGAAGGGCTAAATGAGGAAATTACACGATATAGGTGCTAAATACCATACACCAGTACTGCAGGTATCTCTTTAGGTATATGTAATGCAATGATACATAACATCATTACATGCATATGGAGAAATATTTTTTGCATATTATTCCAGGTGTGGGCTAACAAGTGCAGAGTACAGTGCGATAAGCACTTAATGCACAGGTAGGCAATACTGCTGCTGCCACTAATGGCAGTATTACCCAAACAGAGTAAATTTATGAGCCCTTGTTCTCCATGATCATCACCAACATCATCATCAGAAAGGTATCTACGCATTTGTGGGAGACTGGGAGGTCTTTTCGTAAGAAAAGGTAGATGTAACTTCACTACTCATTGTATTTAGCTATATTACACCAAAGCACATAACAAAGACAATTACCAGGGGAAAACTACATCAGAATCCTTTTTTGGACTAACACAATAACCAGTAATTGGCATGACTCCATTTTAAGGTCAGAAAGAGGTTTTTACATCTCTTTCACTGGCAACCATTATCTACCCATTATATAGTTTGAACAAGAAACAACAAGCTGAATCACAGTGCTAGCCAACCCAGTCAGTACTACTAAAAAGTCAGAACTTTGCACTTTTATAGGTTTTTTTAAATGTATTTTAATTGCTTGGCACTCCACATTACCTGCATTTGGCCAATTATCTGCACTTGTTTGAAACTCTGCCTATTTTTGTATCTTTAATATACTGCTGGTCATCTTCAACAGGTAAAAGGCTATGTATCTACATAAATCAAAACATTAAAACCTAGAAATGTTAGGCTTACTAAAATAAAACTGTTTTGAAGTATGCTTTAGACATAAACCTGTCTTGGACATTTCCGTGGCCTTTTTTCTCCCTACAGATGATATTTTGACAATCCCTTTACCGAAGTATGAAAGCAGATTTAAGACTTTCCATTTCACAAATTGCAATGCCCTCCTATTGCTTCTGGGTTTCTTTCCACCACAGAAGATTTGTAGTCTTCTACATTGCTGAAGGTCATGAATGGTTTTATCATCCAGCCAAGCAAATAACCAGAATTTGGCTGGGCAGAAGAAAGTAATTTTTCAAGTTCTGCAGCTGCCTGCCAGAGAGACATGATCGGGCCTGGAGACTTCATTTTAATTAGTGTCTCTTCTCCCTCAAGCTGATCTTCCCCTGATTCAAAAAGGGTCAAAACCTGACCCCATCCATAACTGCAGAGATTGTTTGGAAATTTTAATAATAATTCACCTGAAGGTGGGATTAACTGCCTCAGATCTTCTCAAATGTCAACCAGATACTTTGTACTCAGTTAAGGAAAAAAAAATAAATCACATTATCTTTACTTTTTAAGCTATTCTTGCTCCATGACAGAAATCTTCTCTTACCCAACACAAGATGCTACATATACATGCCCTCAAATAACTGTTTGTGTGACAGTGAAAGTCAGTAATAATATAGCATTTTGATTCGAAACGTACATCTGGTTTACAAAATCACCTCCCTCCATTCATTTCCATCATCTGATTATGATCCTTAACGCACGCGCTTTGCTTTACGATTAATAATGTTTACAGCTTCCCACTGAGACTCATCTAACAATGGCAAATAGCCCACAGTGACTATAGACGGGCCTTGTGCCAGGTGCAAGCAATGATCCTCTACCAGAATAACACTTTTCTAGGTCAAAATAAAACGAAGTAATGTGTAATTCAGCCTTGTGCCCATGCTAACCAACTGAAACACCTCAAACTGTTATCAGCTCTTCCCCACCATCCAACAAGGTTTGACTCTCAATTATCGTCTAAAATTGTAATTGAATCAAGACAAGAATCTTAAAGCAATAACAAAAAAATGTCTATCTAATTAAACTTAAAGAGAATTAATTTTCCAGTGAGTTATACAGCCTAAAACTCATGGACAGATATTAGCTCAGGAACTTAAAAGTTATTTTTCCTTTGTAAAACCTGTAACCGACTTTCTCCCTTCCTGCTGGGCAAGAAGCCATCACCCTACTGGAAGCTCTAGCTAGAAGACAGTGGCATAGTGAACAGCACTGATTTCTCAGCCATGCAAGCTGCAGAGAGAAGAGCAAACCTGTCCTTCACTCCTTTGACAAAGGTAAAAGTCTTCACTGCAGGAGACAGCTTTTTATTGCTCAGCGTGAAACTATAGGCGATGAAAAAATAACCACAGAAAACAACACAAATGTCTATGTTCAATAAAAAATAGAGAAGACTAAAGAATATATACAGATATAGATACATAGAGACAAATATAAAGCTATAGATATAGGAAGATGAGGAAACAGATCTTGAGAAGAATGTCAAGAGAATTAAACATTAATAATGCAATGCCTATCATACAGACAAAAGTATTTTTACTCTGAAATGGATTAGAGGAAGGATAAATAGTTCAAAGCAGCTGTTTGACATCTCACTAAATATTCATTACTGGAAGATACTCCATGACAATGACAGTGGGATGGAAAAAGCAGCTGATAAGCATGAGGGTAAGAAAATTTAGGGATTTCAACAGTTAGACCTTTTAAAAATAAGACATTTCAAATTTGATGGCATGAGTGTAATTTACACTAAACAAAAAAGTATTTATTAGGATATTGGTTCTCAAAAACAACAGAGCTATAAGGAATTATGATTTTGGAAGAAAAAAAAAAGGCCACCTGATTTTCAACAAGGTATTACAAATGCCAAAAGTAAAAGAAACTGGTTGGAAAAAAATATGCCTATGCCATGCAAAACATGATAAAGAAAATACAGTTTACAAATGTGAGAAAAAAAGAATCTGAATCTAGAGACCTCAAATCACAACAATCAGAATGAGGCACTGACGTTGCCTATCAGGCATTTCACCTTTCCTACAATCCTTTGTTGTTTTGTGGCTTTTTTTAAACACCTTACTGGAAAAAAAAAAAAAAAAAGCTCTGGATGACTCCAGCTTACTTTAGGTGTAAGCTGAGCTGTGAACTGCTGGGTCTGTATTTCTCACTGTCCTTTGGGCTGGTTTTCTGCGCCAACCGTTCTACGTGCATCCAGAATTTCAAGAGCACGGCTGTGCATCAGGCAAGACTGCTGCTCTTCGGCACACAAGCCTACCTCCCATCCTGACCCCAAAACCAGAATCTGGACCGAATTTTCTGCAGTAAACAGGCTTTTTCTACCTGGCTACCAAGCATTTACTTAATGCTGGTATTTAGATATTGGTGACTGGGAGTAAAGGACTAGACTCGCATTTCAGTTTTCCCTAGAAATTTTTTAAATTATGATGAAGCTTTTTTCCAAACCATACTCTTTCATCATTCAGCATAATAAAATCTCATTCAAAAAGAGATTATTTTTGTTGTTTTTCTTAATCCAGACTGCTAAATGAAGTCCTCCTGCAGTTAACTCTATTTTAAATTATCTTTCTAATGTGTCATAGGATTCATCTACGTGAGAGCACTGTTTCAATTTAACCGTTCACAATTTGATTTAGTTGAATGCAACCTTGCTTTATTTCAATTTATCTTGTTACACTTAAAGTTAATGGGGAATTGACTGAAGCTCTGGCTCAGCTGCACGGACGCAAACAGCTGTAGCGATTTAAGATGTTCCTGCTCTCCAGCCGTTCAGTCTGTCCCTCTGCCAGGTATTACTGTCCCCAGAAATTTGGCAAAAGTGAGCCCGTGCTCAAGCCCCGGCCACCGTCGGTGACATTCGTGCATATTGATGTAAATGCATCTTCACACATTTTCTCTGTGGAATCTACTAAAGGCACAATAACCTTCAGAGAAGGGACACGACGGAGCGTGGACACTGTCACATTTGAGGGTGGCTTTCTGCCGCTTGCCTCTTGCTGAACAGCGCTGTTTAACACCCCACGGGGGGGACTTTCTTGAAACTGTCCTTCCACTGGCATGAGAAAAGCACCCCACATTGCTCAGCCACCAAAAGTTTTCAAATATTTTGCATAATTAATAGATTTACCTGCATGCACTGGTCTGCTCGAATTCCTTGCTCTCATGGAAACTATATGTCTATTAGCTGCCAGGTTCACTTCAGCTCTTTTCAGTACCAAAAATGTCAGTTGATTAAAACAATTAAATTCTTGATCCCAAAAGTGGGAAACAAAGTTACAGAAGATAAACATTTAACATACGATCATGAAACAATCTCCCTTTCAAGATGCCAAACGGGATTTTGTTGTGTACTCTCCTGAGAGGGAAGGCAAGGGGACGAGCAGCACTCCACCCCTGAGCAGCAACCCTTCAAAACTGACCTTGACAGCAGGGGAAAGGAAGAGGGTTCCTGTCTACTCGACACTTCAAGTCCGTGACTAGCTTGTTTTGAGAAGTTTTGTGTATCTGTACCCTTCCCCGTTTCCTTGCTCAAGACAGGACCCAGAAACACATCGGCAGAGGGGTTATTCTTATAGTAGTCTTGCCCTTCACAGCATTTTCCTGTTTGGTGGAGTCTTTTTATGAAAAGAATGTGTATTGTTCCCAAGTTATCATTTTGCTGTCAGATCTCCCGAAAGACTATTCATGGCATAGTACAGGTGATAGCTTATGCGTGCCTAGTATTTTCTCCAAAATCATCCTCCCACCAGCATTTCAGGGCTCGTGATGTCATAGCAACTACCTAAACTTCCACACAGCCAGATCTGCCTTAGAGCCCATCTGTCACAATTCCGTCTAAAATTACATTAGTGACTCTTTGGAGAAAACAAGACTGAAAGTGAGAGGTTATATCATCGAACAACTTCACTTTTTTAATAGATACATTGATAGTTTGGGCAAAGTCGTAGGGAAGGTGGAACAGAACATCTAAAGATTTTTATATTGATTCTAGCAATAGGTGACTCTTGTGAAATGCAACTAATCGTCACGGTCAAACATGCTGTTAACCACTACCTTCCAAAATCTGCTGATACTACCGCAGGCTTCAGGTTTTGTTTGTTTCACTTTCCATGTGTTTATCTTTTTCCCTTAGAACTCAAAGGATATTTCATATACTACAAAGCACCTTCAAGTAATTATAGGCATCTAACTGCTTTGGGGCTCCAGCATCACTTTACACTGTAATCTTGAAAACACTTACTCTCTGAGGGCTATTATTCTTTAGGTTTTACAGAATTATTTATTGCCTGGAGTTTATTTTCGTAACTGATTAGCTGACAAAACTCTATTGTGCAGAAAAAAAGAAAAAAAAAATCCTACTTATGCTTTCACCTATTTGTTTTTAAAACAAAGATGTTTATTACTGTAATTCTTCCCTTAAAAGTCCAAAAGCTAAACCAGAAATCCTTTAAAAGAATATCAGCATCTGTAACATATTTTATCTTCCAGCCCTGAAGATTTGCTTAGGTTAGATGCAGAAGTCCTTTTTATTTTTGAAGAATTTATAATAAATATCTCGTTTCTTTTTTAAAAACAAGATATTTAAGACAGCAGCCTTTTGTGAGGCTAAGAGGCAGGAAGGTTTGTCTTATGTCTCTCCACTCCAGGAATAAATAGTTCTATCCCAAGGACTTCTTCCAGCCCTTCTCTCATTGCATGGTTTATTAACTGATATACAATAAATCAAGAGCTACCTCTATTCAGTACTTTTCTGCTGACCACACTAGACTCAGAGTCACAGGAGAGTTTGTTTTCTTGCTTTTATCCACCATCTTGACAAGAAAGACTTTCCCTAAGGTACTAGTCAAATTATCTAACAGAAACTTTTCTCCATTGGTTACGGAACTTCAGCATAAGGTAAAATATCACATATTGTGTATCTTCATTGAATAAAAACACACTACAACAACATCTGAGCTGGTGTGGAACAAAGCTGGAACATTTAGACAGAGAAATCAGAATGATACAAAGGTGCAGTTGTTACTGCTTGGGTGGGTAAGTCCTGCTCCTTAAACTGACTGGCTCCTACTCAACAGAGAACACTTTGGTAAGGTTCATCTGCAAAATCCCAAATTATATATAGAGGAGCTTTGATGAAAAAAGCCAAACAAACCTTTTGCAATGTAAGAATTACTCTTGCATTAAATCATAAGGGCATTCTTTGTACTATAATATGCAAATTATTTAACGATACAGGTAAAAATAGTAAAATATTAAGGATATTATATGGTGCCTAAGTGTACAAAAGCATGAATTCATGCTGAAAATTCACAGAATCACAGAACGGTAGGGGTTGGAAGGGACCTCTGAAGATCATCTGTCCAACCCCCCTGCCAAGGCAGGGTCACCCAGGGCAGGTTGCACAGGAACGCATCC
>NW_010531250.1:0-48722 GCF_000687285.1 Phaethon lepturus | reverse complement strand
CCCCCCCTCTTAGCCCTCCGCTGGACTCTCTCCAAAAGTTCTCTGTCTCTCTTCAACTGGGGAGCCCAGAACTGGACACAATACTCCAGATGAGGCCTCACCAGTGCAGAGTAGAGGGGGAGGATAACCTCTCTCGACCTGCTGGTCACACTCTTCTTAATGCACCCCAGGACACCGTTGGCCCTCTTGGCACCAGGCACATCGCTGTCCCACGGATAACTTACTGTCTACCAGGACTCCAAGGTCCTTCTCCGTGGAGCTGCTTTCCAGCAGGTCAGCCCCTAACCTGTACTGGTGCATGGGGTTGTTCCTCCCCAGGTGCAGAACTCTACACTTGTCCTTCTTAAATTTCATGAGGTTCCCCTCTGCCCCACTCTCTAGTCTGTCCAGACCCCGTTGAATGGCAGCACAGCCTCCTGGTGTACCAGCCACTTGAGGTTCCAAACAACGTTTGGAAACAGTCAGGTTTCCAAACAATGTTTCAAAATTATTCCGTTCATTCCTCCTGTATTGTCAAAATAATCTATAGAAATTCTAGGAAAGATTTGCATTTAATACCACAAAAAAGGTGAAGAAATCAACTGATTTATTCTACAGATTCACCCTGCAAGAACATCATTCCACCCTTCCTCTGGCCCACGTATTCTGTTTTCTGGTGCTTTACTCCACTTGTTGGCGAGCAGAATTGAAGATGGATTGCCAACACTCACAAAGAGGGAGGCTGTCCACATCTTTCTACCACAACATGCTAAACAGACACTTAGGTAAAGTGAAAAATGGAAACTGTTTATGAACAACACCACAGCATACCGCTGGAAATAAGCAAGTTCTGTTAAGCTTTATATAAAACAGAAGAGTGAACTGAAAATTTAACATGAAAGGCAATTTACCAAGCAAACTGATACAATTTCATGAGTGGCGAGAGGGAGGAAACAGTCCGGTCAGTGGATTAAAAGACTGACAAATGTTTCTTAGGAATATGAAGATGGACAGCACTAGATAAATGCTTCATACTGTTTAAAGGAGCCAATTATTTCCAAACCAGTAAATATGACATAAGGTATTAGGTTAGACAGATATGTATATTTGTCTTATGACTACTTCGAGTATTTTCCTAACAACTTTTTCTACAGCACACAGGTACTCAGATATTGAAGACTAAACCTCATCCAAATTCCCCGGAACAGTATTAAGTCCTTATGTCCTCACCAGCCATCTCTGAGTTGATGATGCAATGAATTTCATCCAGGCCTGCAACTGGATGAAGAGAAGAGGGGGAAAGAAACAACAAGGAAGGAGGATGGTATCTTTGGATCTCCCCAAACCTCATCTTCCCACCTGCACTCCTGAACTGCTTCCCTAGAATGGTGAAAACTTATTCCATACCACAGAGTTAACGAATCTTTTCTTCTTTTTGTCAAAGGAGACAGAATCTGATCTGCCAAGCATTTAATTATGGCATTTAATAACTTGGTTTTTCTGAATGCAGAGAGAAAACAGATTAGACACCAATAATTTTTTAACCTTGATTTTGAGGAGAAACAAGAGAAATCCATTTAAAATGAGGAATTGTGATTGAGGGGAAAATAAACATTACAAATCACCTCTTCTAATGTTTTGATGCAGCATTTCAGCCATCTGCAAACCACCTTATAGCCTCCCACTAATCTGACTTTTCTAACACACTGCAGGTTGACATCTATTGGCATCAGACTTTAAAAATGCTTCAATCAAGATCTGTATAATCCTCATAACTGAAATGTCTTTGTTCTGTTTTATGATCAAACGTTTCTGAAAACACAGCCACCAGTTCCAGCAAGCATTCAAGATGCTCACAGGTGAGTTAAGGCACAATAAAAAGCACAGTAATCTAGCAAATCTCCTTGGAGAATGTGTTGTTTATCACCATGCCTGCAGACTCTTACACTACAAACGTATTGGCAACCATTTCTAGCAGATCATATACAAAGACATGAATGTAATTTGAAAAGTTTAGAGATGCACAGAAAAAGCAATCAACAGCCTCAATAGGAAATTTCAGGAAAAAGTAAAATGATTTGGTAAACATGAATGATTGTTAAGTCTTCCAGTGGAAAAAAGGGGGAATTGAAGAAGCAATGACCTTTCGTACCCATCCTTCAAGTAGCAGTTTTAAGGAACTTTTGCATTGCCCATAAAATTAGCTAGAAGATAAATCTCACTATGGTGATTTGCTCTTTATAAGTCCAAAGCCAGTGTTCTGAGTTCGCACTGTATAATTACTTCAGTATAGATAAAGCATGAGTCATCTGTTCTACTCTAACCTTTGCATTTAAATTTGAATTTTATTCTTGCTTATCTTTTCCCCTAAATTGATATTACTGTCTACTATGTTTATTAAAAACAACTTAAAGCCACAATGTATGTCAAACTCTGCACAGAGGCACCATTTGTTGTGTTATTTTAATTAACGTGTCTCAGGGAGATTACAGTTCTAATCATTTCTATTAACTATGTCAAAGTTTTCTTTTTCTTAAATGTCAGATTTTTATTTCCCATTTCAAATTATGCTTTAATACCCAGGAGGCTTTTAGTAAATGCTCTACACACCCAGGTATGCAATTCAGAGGCACTGTCTTGTTTTCCTGCCCGCTAACATCACAACCATGGTTGATTATGCAGTGTCTTTAGCAGGTTCCCAAATTTTCCCCCTCTGGATCTCTTCTTCCTCTCCTATTCTTAGTGACACAAAAATTTCCATGATGCAGAAATCAGAAAAAAAAATATAGGTGGGAAATAAAACACTGAATGATAACTATAATACCTTCTAAAACCCAGGAAATACATTCCTTGACCCGGAATGCGACCAGCTGGTACCTCACCTTCCCCCATTAAGCAGCTCATCCAGGAGCAGGACTGTGCTCAAAGGGAAATTAAAATGAAAGTCCCTCACATCTAGACTACAGTGACAACAGATTTAAAGGTTAAATACTTGGTTACCTCTGCACATTTTTGACCATGACTTACCACAATCCTAACACATATGTGGGTAGTAAACTGGATCTCAACATACTTAAACGGCTGCAGGATGAGCTGCTACACAGAGGAAAGATTCAGTTAATACCTTGTTTAAGTGAATTTCTTACAAAGCTCATCCCCAGATATCTAACAGTGGCTCTAAGCCACTGAAAGAAGAAAAAAACCCCACCTTCCTAGACTTTAGGGAGTTGTGATTGTCTTTAAAGGTTCCCTTTTTAACTCCCTCCCTTCCTTTTCAGTGACCCAATGATGGTATCTATTATTTTTCTCCAGCCATTATGGAACTGCATAGTAATACTGTCTCCTGATCCGAATAAATGAAACCACGGCACTTATTCAGCATTTTGAATGGGATTCCCTTACTTCATTGAATTCTCTTCTCTTTTCCATGACCGATGGAGATGAGCCGACTGGAAGAAGCGCTAGGCAGCAGTGAGAGCTCAGCGCTCATCAGAGCTGTCAGGATCCCCTGCAGGGAGCTGAATCTGGAGAAAGTTTTGCAAATCGCTAGCAGAGAAAGCAGACAAAGGCATGTCAGTCGCAACAACTCCCACACACCATATGAAGACACTACATGAATAACTTTTTTTAACATCCCCTTTTTTTTTAATAAAAGGATGTGTGGTCCATTTACTATCATCATGAGACTTGTCTGAAAGACTATGAGAGTCTTTAAGTTCTCAGTTTTGAGACAGCAGGATGTACCAACATGTGCAGCTTCACTACTGCTAAGTAAATTCAACACTGTTGTCTACCTGTTCCTTTGGGAATCTAAACAAAATTAATTGACACTACATTGATTTTTTTTCCTTAGTCTCAAAAAAAAAAGAAAAAAGAAAAGGAAAAAGTAGATAGAGATTTGGTAGTAAAGTCAATCAATATCTATTGTGTAACTAACATACAAACATGCAAAAGTAGACCTCTGTCTGCAGATTTTTGTTCTGGTCTTGTGTATAAGTCGAGGTCAGGATCTTTGAATTGAAAAGATTGAAGTGTTATTTTAAAAAAAAAGTTCCTCAAGTCTTTACACAAAGCCAGAGTGTTTTGCCTCCCCTTTTGTTGTGTAATGCAAGAGAGACTATAAGAAAAAGCCCATGACTGTGCCTGTATCTGTATCTGTCAGATATGTTTAAAACCAACAAAACTCCTTTAATTCTACCATCTTTTCATTCTTTCTTAAAAGCATGGTATACTTTCTACCATTTTAATCATTTCTCTCAATTTTTTGCTCAAGTCCTACAAACCTTTTTCTATTGTTCTCTAAATTTGCTGAAATATGTTGAGCCAAATAACCAGAGCCCTACAATTATTGGCACGATTCTAGATGGGCTTTTACAATTACTTTGCAGTGCTTAACTCTTTGCATAGCTTTCTATATCATAGTAGGTATAATCTTCTGAAATCGACAGCATAACACTCTCTGGGATTCACTTGAGGATGATACCACTTTATTTTGCAGTTTCTAACACACCCATGTATTTTTCCCCACTCATTTTCTCTAAAGTGTTTTTTTGTTTTTCTTGACATTTGAACTTAGTTTTCTCATTTTCCCCCATCTGGCAAAATAAATGTGGTTTGGATTTGGAAGTCCCTCAGCCCATGTTCAGAAAGCACATTTTGAAAATACAGCGCACCTTGGTACGAGGAGATGCAAGAGCTCATTTACACTAAAAACTTACAAGTAGACACACACAAAAAATGAGCTCAAATCCATCAGCCTGTCTAGCAATTCTTCAACAGACACTACAGTAACATTCACATTTGTTCACCCACCACTTCAGTCCCTAAGCAAGATATTTTCAAGTACTACTCAAACTGGGGAGAATGGAGGTTGAGTCCCAGATGCCAGGCAGTGCTTCACCCTCTCCACTTAACTCCCAAGACCAACATGAAAAAAAGGAAAAAGAGGCTCCTATGTGGTTGCACGTAGTGTAGATCACTGTCACTCTTTTTAGAAACCGCAATCCTTTCTGGTTTGGCGTGTATAAAGAGTGACAGTAATTGCTGGACACAAACATTTCCCATCCCTCAGCTGAGCTGCTGAGGTTTCCTACAAACGCGTTGAAAGAGTGCAGCCTGTTCTTAATCTCCTGTGTTCCAGAGCTGAACTGACACCAACTGGGGTGGAGTAAGGGCTTCACCCTGACCTCCGGCTCTACTGTAACCTTAAGGAGTCCATGACCCAAAGTCGTAGACATCCTGAAGCCAGCTGATGCTGGCAAGATTGCAGAGGGCACTTGAAATGATACAGCAAACACAGGATTTCAGGCCAGCTGAGATGCACATCTCTCCCATCCTTGTTTGCCTCAAGTCCCGTTGGACTGAAGTAGCCAAGCAAGAAAGGACAAGAACCATAAAAGCAGACGAAACAGTTTTATGGTCTGAAACTCAACAGCAGCGTTGGCCTTGCTTTTGTCTCCCCGGCAGCCGGTCTGGCAGAGGAGGGCAGTCGAACAAGAGGAACGGGAAGCAGATAAATTTGGACGCCGTGAATGTGCTCTGCGATCTGTCCTCCTGGGAACTGTCTTGTATCACATCATGTAGGAGTTCCTAACACCTCTTTCGGGCCCTTGTAGGGGAGTATTTAACAGGTGAAGGGCTCTCCTCCCGCTAAATTAGACTCTGGATTTAGAAACACACCGGTACCACCAATCTCACCGCAGGAACTCTTAAGCACAACTTGGCCATAAGCCTGCAGAGCGACTTAGTGAAGTAGTATTTAAAGCACTCAATGGAATTTGACAGTTTTCCCAGAATAATCTTCTCACTAATTGGGGAGATGCAGAATTATATTTTCTAAGAACCAGATGCTCCAAATTTTAGCCCAGATTTTGTTAACACACAGCGTAAGGAAATGCTTCACATCTGACCAACAACTAAATGTTGCACTTCAGAAGAGGTTAAAGTAAAAAAAACAGAAAACAAAAAAGAAAAACCAGCTTTCATTTCTAATCATTCAAGACAAATAACAAAGGAGACATAAAGAAAATACTGTAAAGGCTTATGTTTCATATCTGTTTCCAGGAGAAGAGCTGAATGGGAACAGAGGAGAGGGACAAGCTGAGGAAGAATTCATATAGGCAAAATAGTTTCAGTCAATCCCTCAATTTAGCCTTCAGTGCACTTGTCCATTTAAAGTCTTTACCAAAGCTTAGAATGTGACTGCAACACAGTGGGACTAACAGATAAGTAAAATATTTTTATTTTTTTGTGTGTCACTGCTGATCCTGAAGCAATTTCCAGATTGATGGCACCGACCTGCACCTACAAGATCCATACAGATCTTGGCACCATTTCAATAATGAGCAAATTCTTGCAAAGGAGAGTTAAAACACTTTGCTAAAAGTTGCAGAGTTTGGCAGAGCCATATAATTAATGTCTTGCTGCTTTTTCCTATTTCGTCAAAGTATTCAAAATAATGTGATATGAAATGAATTATTTTCGTTTGTATGGCAGCTATCCAGCATTTAAATAGCAGGGTGGCTGCTGTGCTCAGGGATGAATTGTCCCAGCACATTATATTTGTACAATTTCATCTCTGCAGTACACAATCAAGCAAGGGAATAACACGAAGTTTTTTAATATTCTGTCTTTACAAGAAACAAACAACCCGGAAGAGTGGATTTCAAATTTTGTCTGGAGATTAACATACAAATGTTCTGAAAATTAGGGATATAATTATGTGAAGTCAATTACAATTTTCAATTACATATTTCCTAAGGCTTTATATTAAGGAATATCAGGCATCCTTGGCTTGTAACTCCTCTCAGTCCTTTGCATCATCTATCAACAAAGAAACACCACAACCAAGTGACACAAAAAAAGGTGTGAAGAATTTTTCAGGTAAGTGAAAATGAAAGAAAGAGTTTTGTGTCTCAGCTTCACAAATTACGTGGGGTGGTCTTCGGGCTCTTGGCCCTCCAAAGTTTTCGCTATGCTGATGGTAGCAATAGAAAGCTGAGGACCCAGATATATTTTTTCGTTCCTGGATCTATTTATTTTAGGGTTTAATTGCGATAAAAAATAAAGTCACTGATAAGTAAAATAAATGTGTGTGTGTCTCTTTCTCACATTTTATTCGCAGTTTATAAGTAATAAAGAAGTGGGAGTCAATTAACTGTATTGAATGTAATCACAAGCCTATAATTTTTTTTTTACTGTATTGAGTTATGGCGTTGAATACTAATGGCCCATATTAATTTCTTCTTTTTTCCCCCCTAGAAATTTTCAGTGCAACATGGTTATTACATAAATTGCAGCACTTTTTTAGTGGCTACTGGAAAAAAACGATTATGAATTTTAAAAGAATCATTGTTTCCTTGCTTTTAAGAAAGTCCCACATCTGTACACCCATGCGTCACCTGTACAAAGAGGTCACTATAGGGAAATATCTGCCATTTCCATGACTGGAAAAGTCAATTCAAATATTTTGTGGAATTAGAAGAGTCGACAAAAAAGACAATGACAAAGAAAAGGTGACAGTGGCTGGGGAAGAGATCCTCAGAGAAAGCACTGATTCAATTTAGGGCATCATATTTTAAGATAACTGCAAACTTCTCGGAGAACATACAAAGGGAAACTGCAAGCATGTTGAAGAGATACAGGAAATGTCCTACAAGACAAGATTCATTGCTTACTCTTAAGAAGGAAAAAAAGGATGGTTAGTTACACTTTAGTCAAATACAGTCTGAGTAATGCCAGTCTCGAGAGGACCTTAGCAGGCTAAACCAACATCTTATGGAGAGGAACTCTATTTTGTCCTGCCATTAAATGAGAAGGGGCAGGGTGATTTCTTTAGGTGTCTTGTAGGCAATTTTATGATTCTTTAAAAAGAAGACGAAAAGGCAAATCCGAAATGGAAAGAAGCCTTAAACTATTTATTCTGGGTATTTTAAAAAAGCTAATCAACATAAACCATAATTTCATATATGTTTGTTACATGACTACAAATAGCAAAAATGTATTTAAATTATGCATGGCTACAAGAATTGTCACGTTTTTCAAGCAAGTTACTGAATATTCTTAGCACAGCTCATAAATGTCTCTATATACTAATGACCAAACTCATTGTTGGTATTATTTCTACTATTCACTCATTACAGTCCTGTTTCAGAATATAAAATGTGCTGATAAAATAAGAGTTTTCATCAGTTATGTACGGCCAGCTAGCAAAGCAGAAAATAGAGAAAATGGCCATTTCTATTTCATATTGCTTAATATCCATCACTTTAATGGAAATGAGATAAAGTAGATAATGGTAATAAGAATAGTATTAGCAGCACATACATATATTACATATTTCTCAGAGGTACCATTGTTGTACCATTTACATTGTTAATATTAAAATGTCTCAAGCAGCACAACCCAATGTAACCAATATTATAAATATTGCCTTTAATATAAAAGAATTGAATGAGCTTTTAACCTTGAATTTGATACATTGTTGAAAATAACTTTTATACTTCTGTGACCTAGCTCATGTGAATAGCTTTTTTTTCTTTCCCTCAAATAAATCTTTCTATAAAGTAAAACTTCCTTGGACTATTCTTAGCTGTAATATCTGTTGAACATTAAATGATCATAGACCTTTTCTGTACTTCTTGTAAGTGTAATTCAGAGGCAGAAATGTCAATTTGGATGAAGCCTTTGTAGGTAATATTAAATACAAGGAAACACCTTAAGAAATGTTTCATTTTTGGGTTTTTTTCATTAAAAGAGGAAGATTCCTTTCCATAAAGAAAGTTCAGGAAGGTTATCGACATGTTCAAATACCCTGAGTCCAAGTCTAAATGTGATTTAAAATGGTTTTTGAATCGGAATACTTTACAAAAAGGAAAAAAAAAAAAAAAAGGAGAGGGGAAGACAAAAGGAGGAAGTTTTGCTGCTTCAAAATAAGGAGCATTTGGATCATAGAAATGTTCAGGTTGGAGGAGCCCTCAGGAGGTCGCTAGTGCAACCTCCTGCTCACAGAAGGGTCAGCTCTGAGAGATCAGATCAAGCCTTCCCAGGGCTTCATCCCATGTGTTTGCACCCTGGTGGGCTAAACACTGAGGACAGGAATTAGGCAAGTAGAAATGGATGTCGCACTCAGAGTGTAGTTCTGTGCAACCGAGCCTGTGCGGGAGCACATCTTCACTTTGCTCATCCAAAGGCAACAGGGTCAGGAATAAGGCAAAAATGGGAAGTCGGAGCACAGAACTGTGATGGCAGGGCTAGGAAGAAGACGATTATTGGATCCTATCTGCAGGGTGCTTCAATATGACCAATGAAGAAATGGCAGGGCAGCGCTTGGGCAAGGGAGAAATGGAAAAATCAGCGCAGGAGAGAAGTGAACTCATTGCCAAATGCTATGAGCAGGACATGGACATATAGAGTGCTCTCATCTAACCCAGACTGCTGGCATAACTATTTTTACAAAATTATGGTTAACATGGGATATTTTTAATTTCCATTTAACTAAATACTTATGGATACTTTTTTTTATTTTCTTTTTAAGCATAATATACCTCAGTTTAATGTAGATGAGAGTAAGCAGATAGTACCATTAGATATACATGCTGGCGGTTGTGAAATTTGATTATGCATAAAAATTGGACAGAATCTTCAATACAAATTTGAACGACCATCGCTGTGAAGAACTGGATAACCATGAGGTTTAAATATAAGACGTAAGTTATCAATTAAGAGTATGCAGCTCAACTTCTTAGGGACTAAGACTAAAGTCCCTAAGACTTAGGGACTATTGATAAGAATTTGTTGTAAGTCAGAAAATCATCAGGTTCAAATGGTAATGGAGAGAAGACCTATTACTCTAAATAAGTATAATCTACCAGTATAATGTGCCTGTGAATAAGGCAAATGCAATACTAGGAGTGTCGGGCGAGCAGAGATAGGAAATATTAATGGTACTGCACAAGTCAGTGGTGAGTTTTCATCTGAAACACTGTGCACTTCTCATCATTCATGTTCAAGAAAGAGGAATTTAAATGAGCAAAGCAGAAAAAAGGAGTTAGGAGGGCTTCTGAAAAAAAGCTAGCAAAGCCGGGACTGTGTGGTTTTAGCAAAAGGAAGGCTGCGACGGGACACTGTAGGACTCCTCTGTTGAAAGATATCATTAAATGAGACTGTATGGAATAAGATTTATTTAAAACGAAGGACACTGCTGGCAGAAAATTAACCAGGTATGAAGTGGCTGGGAATAAACACCATCCAAAAAATGCAAAGTTTCTGACAATAACAAGACTGGGGTTCTGAAAGAGCCCTTCAGGAAGCGTGGGGGCAAGAATAACAATTTTAATGAGAACCTTCATGGATTCACAAGCAGGATTAAAAGAGATGGCTGCAGTAGTGCGGGTCTGGTCATAAAAAATGGAAGAGGCTTCTTTTTGGCTTGTATTTCTTCTCTCACAAATCCACACATAGGCATGCATCAATTGCTTGTCGGTGTGGTGCTTTCACTCCACATCCCAAGACACAAACTCCTATCTCCATGGTGCAAAAGGAAGAATAGAATGTCGGCTATGAAGAACACAGATACTGGTTTATTTTTCATAAAATGCTATGATGGAGTGATACAGCAACCAGGAGGAAAAAAAAAAAAAATCAACTTCAGATCTCCCAAGAATGACATTAAAAAGTTAAGCAGCACTTAGTCTTCTTTAAGATGTCATTTCTGTTCAGTGTAACTGTTAGACGCTTAATGCAGATAGATGGGCTAAGCAGATTCTGCGAAGACAAAATTTCCTCCTTTACATCCACTCTAAAAGCTTTTAAAACCTCTCTGTCAGGAACAATTTGACTGCATATCAATTGCATTCCCTTACTACTGCAAAACTTATAATAAGGGAATATCACAAGGAAGAAAAAAACACATTTTGATAACTCTGACAGTAAAATGAAACACTGTCAATCTAATCAGCTGGAAAGCTGGGACTGTACATTAACCTCACTTTGCTCATTAAAGTTTTCATTTAATTAAGATAGCAGCTGGGATACATCTGAGTGATGCCACACTGTCGTGCTGCCAACAAGTTAATTTCTGATGTTTCTCTGTTGACCTCACGAAGAACGGGCTCTGGGACTCCCAAGTTGTTCAGGGCACGCACGCGGTTTATAATACAGACCAACTAACAAAATAGGAACTGCTTACCTATATCCTTGACACAAACGATGTGCAGTGCCCTTATGTAAGAAACGATTCAGACATGTTCCTGTTCTTTTCAATGTACAGTCCGAGGTTTTATACACCTCTTCTTTAAGTACAGGATTTATACAGATAAAAGGACTCTGCTTTCAATATGAAAGATCTGGAATAGGTCTTACTTCACATTCTTCTATTTTTTCTCTATCGCTTTTCTTTCACAAATTAGAGGACAAGAGATAAAAGTTCATAATTTAGCCTGAAGTTCTCAAAAGAAAATAAAATAATCAGTTTATCCACAAAAAATATATATTTATCAGCATACTAAAAGGAGCATAATTGAATAATCTTCCATATATATCTATAAGAACAATCAAACTGATCCCCAGGGTAAGAAGCACCATTTCCCAAATGCCTCTATCCTATGTATCAGTAAAATTGCAATTCTCCTCACATAGTCTCCATTTAGTTCAGAGTTTTCATAATGCCTCTAACAAACAGCAATAATGGTGGATATTTCCAAAGGACAAACTGGTGGCTTGATTCTCAATTCACAGTACCGCCTAAGCAAAAGCAAAAACAAAATAAATGCTAGACATGCAGGGAAGACTGGATGCAGCTCCATTAAAGTCAATAGTTATTCATAAAAATACATAAAACTGCGGAAAGAAGAATAACAAATGTCTTTAGATAATGTATGAGGATCACAGTATGAACCCTCGGCAGAGGTACAGCTACAAAGTTAGTCAGGAGAACCAATTTTTAACTTGCCATTTCAAGCTAAAAGGGGAAAGAATAAAAATTTCATAGCATCAGCACTGTCTGAAGAACTCTTTTGTGCTTAAATAGTATGTCCTGAACAATTTTAAAGCTCCGAGTACGGAAATTAGCATCACAATCCATTGCATCTACTGCTTTCATTTGTGAATGGAGGTTGTTTTTTAGCAGGACTGTCAATTTGGCGTCTTCAGTGAGCAATGCACTGCTTTAAAAAAAAACAAAACAACAGGTCTTATTAGCCAGAGTATTTGAATTATTTTTAAAAACTTTAAAAAGTGATATTCTTTCATGGTTTAAAAAAGCTGCAAGCGTCTCCGATTTTCACCCCAGACCAACTCACTTAGTAAGAAGGAGGAAAAAAAAAGTTTTCTTTTGCCAACGATTTATAACAAGTTTTATTTTAAAGAGATGTTTTACGGAAATAATATAAACTGGTAAACAATCAGGATTAGCAATGGCAGTGCTGTTCTGAACTGCAAGTGTACTGACAAAAAAGGCACATCAGTGACACTTCTAAAATATGTATTTTGACACACCCTTCCACTTTCCTAGGAATACACGAGAGGCTGTTTGGAGTTTTTTTCAACAGAAAATACCTGTAAACTGCTGGACAGGAAAGCTGGGCTGGAGGAAGCGGTCTACAAGGACAGAGCAAACAGGGAGACTGATTTCCAAACTTCATTAAATGCTGCACTATGACTTTCGAATCTTCTCTGCTCATATATTTAAAGAGTTACAATATTCCAGCTCAGTATTTTGTGTTTTTAAGAAAAAAAAACACTAAGAACAATAACAAAAAATCCCCAAAACCAAACCCAAAGCTTGGTAGATTAGAAAGCTCCCGGTGCATCTCGGTATACTTCCACCCAACAAGAGGCAGTTATAATACAGCTCTCGTCCGCTCAGCATCTTCTCAGTTTTACACCCTTCTGTTGACAGAGGGTGGGTTCTTTAATCAAATAGACATGTCTCCAGCACAGACACGAGATATTTGTATTAGAGCTAGCTGTCTAAGATCTCTTTATAGTCAATAAGAGGAAAACAAAACGTTCAGGTTACAATACTTGGTGCTCTAAAGTGTCTCTAAGAGAAGTTATGAGACTATTTATCTCCTTAAGAAAACTTATTTTCTTCTTTGCCTAGACAGTGAACCTAAG
Source organism: Phaethon lepturus (assembly GCF_000687285.1). NCBI lineage: Eukaryota > Metazoa > Chordata > Aves > Phaethontiformes > Phaethontidae > Phaethon > Phaethon lepturus. The sequence continues at coordinate 35,627 of NW_010531250.1, read as the reverse complement.
GTGAGAATCATTTCAAGGGAGATGTATCTCACCCAGAATGGCTTGCAGAGGCACAGCTTCATGAAAATATGGGCAGTGTCCTTGCAGTTCCGTTTTTTCTTGCCAAAGACAGTAGATAGCATTGATGAAAATTGCTCTACCGTAAGTATGACAGTATGTGATTCCCGGGTGAGTTTGTCCATGGGGCTCTAGCTGTGATCTGCTAACAAAGCGTTTTCTCCAAGAAAGGTGGGGAGAACATTTGTATAGCCAGTGACCATCTCCACTGCTCTTCCACAATGCACTTGGGTTTCAGTGCTAGGACAGTCTCATGACGAACACTATGACAGAATTGCCAGATACTACAGCAATAAATTTAAAAAAACAAAATTAATTTTAATTTCAATGGCTTTTTTTTTTAGATACCAAAGGTTTTTAATCTCCAAATTCTAATCTTCTGTCTCCTTAAGAAGAGCTACACAAAACATGTTTTAATGTAACATTACTCTTCCCTATTTTGTTCCACATGTGCATGATTTCACCTAATACTTGGACACCTCTCTTTTTTATATATTTGTTTCCAAGGTCTTTCCCTTGGTGACTAGAAACTGTATTCGTAACGGCTCTTCACTGTCAGACAGTGTCACTGAAATGCTGAAAATACCAGATCCCATAAAAACAAAGTCTTAGAGCAATACAAATCATTTTTGCTCGAGAAAAGGCAATTTAGCAAAGGAATTGTGTGCTGCATTGTCTCTTCTCTCCAGTTTCCATAGAACTACCCTGTATACAAGCCCCAGTTTCTTCTCTCTCCTCCATCCACCTGCTCCACTTTCTCCCTTCACCCAGTCAGTTAGCATTGAATTGACCAGTAAAAGGGACATTCTCCCCTGGTAAATCACTGCGGCAGTGGATCAGTTACCCCAGATTACCCCATGCGATGTTCATGGGACCGCAACTCAAGGAACGGGGACCCTATTGCCAGTCCTGCTAAATGCCTTTGAATGATGCTGTACAAGTCGTACCACCTTTCTGTCCTTCAGTTTTCCATTTAAAATGGAGTTATTAATATTCAATATTTTAAAAAGTAATTTTAAGTCTACAGCTGAAATAAGATACTTTTTTTTTTTTCCATCAACCCTTCTGATTTTCTAATTTATTTTAGTCCCACTCTTCATTCTAAATTTGCTGGTGGAGTAGGAGAGAGTTAAACAGGTTTGGTAGCATGTTGAGTTATAGTCTTTCTCTCTGTGTCTTTAAGATATATACTCAAGCTCCAGGACCCAGGAAACTCAAGGAGTAGTTACATGGTGAATCTAATCAGTTTAACTTTAACAAATACATTCAAGCTTTATGGTGCTACAGATGCTCATCAAACATTTGCTGCTTTTAAGTAAGATTTTTTTTAAATAATGCATATACTGAATCAATAAAATGCCATCTTTTGCTGCATATTTCATGCAGTTCTCACCTAGCAGTTCAAAATATTCAATAGATTTATAATGAACTTCATTGTCTCCAGCTGCACTTGGTTTTTACATCCTTTCACACCTAATCCTTACCATCTGCATGTTGAAGATTAGACACGATCCCTAGTGGACCTTGCAGCGTACGAGCCTCCAGCTCAGTGGTTCTGACAAAGTTCTCTCATCAGTCAAACCACATCCCATGCACCTACAATTACTTCACATCATGAGAGAGAGACTCCGTTGAGTCAGGGAGATACATTAATATTACTTTGCAATTATTCAGTACCTGGGAGAATTATACTTTGAAATTTCTCATAAATTGTTAGCATGTAGATGTTACAGGTTTTCAGGTATTTAAAAATTTTATAACTAAAGTTTAGAGTCGGGTGTTTATCACCCGATTAACAAAGGGCTTGCCTTCTCATTATACGAGATTTAGAATTTAAAATAGAAGTTTGATTGTTCAAAACAATCTGGGTACACAGTGTATAGAAATACCTTTTAAAGGTCAGTTCTAAAATGATTGGTTTTGGCATTTTAGATTTTTTGCAATTATTTGAAATCCTAGTCCTGTAGCTATCCGCACAGAAAATCAGGCAATGCAGCTAGACAACTCTAAATACTTAAGACAGTAGGTACTGTATAGTTCACCTTTCACATCATTCAAAGATACTTCTAGAGCTTTCATTAATATTGCAAAGTTAGCAGCAATATTCCTGGCTACAATGCCTTTGAAGTCATTATTATCTCTGGCTGCAAAATCAAACAATAAGCTGCCATACCGGCTAGCTCATTAAATGCTGTCTCCTTTGTTGTTTTGTTTGGGTCTTTTTAAATTATTTTACTAAGGAACAGATTCTATAGTCCTTTTGCAGGTGAGAATTAAAGCCTGAAGGATGCAGCCCAGCATTATTGCCCATGTGATCTACATGACAGTCCAACTGTAGCAATTTAAGAAAGAGAATCCTAGGGTTACCAAATCAGTGTGTTTGTCTTTCTTATTGAACATGTATAATGCAACCGAAGGAAGTGATGGTGATGCTGCTCCAAACCAAGGGAGCGACATATATTTAGATTAACAGCACAGAGCTATTGTAGCTGGATATGACAGCAACCTTGTAACTCTACAGCATCAGTAGATCCCCTAAGTTCACGGCGTGCTCCACATCCCAGATGCTTTGGGCTGGGAGAGGGTTTTACACACCGGTCTGCACACAGGACCAAATTCATTCAAGCGGTCATGAGGCCAGGGCAGAAAGTGCTCAAAGCTAGTCCTGATACAGAGTTAATGCACAGCTCTACGTGCACGTGGATCTGAGGGTTGAAAACACTCCGGCATCCTTCTGTTTAGATATATCTTTACAACGTCTGGGTCTCTTCTATCATTTATTACTGCTTCACTAGAGTCCTAGGTATACCTTGAACGGGGAGTTAAAACACAGTCTCTATCTTAAGAACAAGTTACTATTTAAATAAGAAATTAATTAACGATAAAAGAGGCCTACAGGAGTTGGTCTCCACCACGATCTAAAACAAGCGATATTTTCAATTCAATGTGAGAAATCTCTTCCTCTCTAAAAATTCTGGCTCTCCGAGAAGTTTGAATCTATGAGAAACACCAATTTTGTCCTACTGTATTTTCCTTGTTACTTTCAAAGTAATGACTAATTTTAAACAAGAGAGAAAAGTAAGCTGTAATTTATGCCCTGGAACACCACCTCTATTTTCTGAAAAGCAATGAGCATGGTTATCTTCTACTGAAGTACAAGAATAATAAGTATTAATGATGGTACTCCTGCTAATTTCATAACCCTTTCTCCCAGATGAGTGAAACAGGCTTTATTCAATGAACTTCCATGAGTTCCAACATTTGAACACCATGCGGTAAGCGCCACTGCAACAGCATCGTACAGCGTATCTAAACAGTGCAAATACATATATTTTAGCTAGCTGCAGTAGATAACAGATTAGCTATATCTGCACTCCTCAATAGCAAATATTCTTTAAAACAAAATTAGTCTTTAGAAATAATATTTCAAAGGAGCCAGTGAACCCGTGTAGCTCAGGGAAATGCAATGCAGAGTCTGCAATAATATATCCTGTAATTCCATTTTATTGCCTTCAGTGATTTTTCCATAGATTTCCTCATCCCTAATTTTAGAAAACAATTATATCACTCCTCAGTTTCTTGAATATAAAAGAGTAAAAAAGCAATTCTGAAATATAGAACCACAAAATTCCTGGTTCATAGATCTAAAATTTAATAGGAAATATTGTAACAAATGGGACTCTTATTATTCTTTGACCAACACAAAATGGGTCAATTTATGATCTTTTCCAAAGTCAATGGGCATCTGTTCAATATCCATGCTACAACATTCAAGTCAAGGTACCTGAAACTATACTGCACCACTCACATCCCAACTGAGCAACATTTTCTCTCAACTTAAGTCCTGGATTTCTGCAAGTCAAGTTGGAAATTGGTTCATTAAATGTATCTGTAATCAGGAAGACAGTGCCACTGTTTTCACACAAACCTCAGTCTGTTAACATCAAGGACCTGTTCCTGAGAAGTCAAGAAAAAATACCTTGGCATAAATACATCTTCAGGAACTTCCCAAGGATGTTAAGGAGATGGGGAAGGGAAAGGGCCCTGGAAATTGGATTGGAAAGGAGAAAGAAGGACAATTGGATGGCTAAAGTGAGTGGTACTAGAGGGGGTTGGCTAAAAGAGGTGGAAATTTGCAGCTGATGTGAAGTGAATGTGTCAGGCTTTCTGTGAGGATGACAAGTGTATGATAGTATAATTAAATATTTACCCTAATGAGTAGTCACAAGGGAGTGTCCATATGCAAAACTCGTATTTCCTTCTGACTGCTTGGCCTTGCAACCCTACCAGTGCTCTTTTAACAATGGGGGATGTGCGTATTAGATGTAATTATACACACACGCACTTCACACCACACGCCAGTTTTCATATGGGGATATTAACATTCCTTACAAATTAATTAAGCCTAACAAGACACCCATAATTAGCCTGTTAAGGTTTATTATTTCTGTTTTACTATTGGGAAACAGACCCAGTGAGATTAAGTGCCGTATCTTAGTAAATGAATCTCTAAATTATGATGGAAACATAGTCCAAGGGCCCTGATTCCCAACCAAATGCCTATTTGAACTCTGAAGGCTTTGTGCATGGGCATAAAACAGATTCGTCTGCATTTAGGGTTTGGTTTTTTTTTTTGCCTGGATGAAAAATCACTTCTACAACTGGCTATTAATGGTAATAGTTGTGAAACTTTTCCTTAAAAAATTGAATCGATCCACCACCTTTCTGAACTTCCTATCATGCTCTTAATTTTGTTGTGTTTGTTTCAGATGACTTTCAGCAACACATAGTCCATTTATGTTCATCTCTGTGAGATGCGGGAACAGTGCCTTTACTAGGCCACTGCTCTAATTAATTGAAATGTTTTTGCAGATTGACAAATACATTAGATAAATTACAGCTTCTTCCAACTAGCTGTCTGATCAATTTAGACAGGAGCACATACGGGTATTGAGGCATCATCTGGTTATTTTTTAACCTTCAGCTATACAGGAAGGTTAAAAAGCAGTGAGATTTTAGGGACTGTTTCTTCAATTAGATCACAAATAAATACTAATTAAAATACTGAAACATGACCTTGAGGTAACCATCATTTTCACGGGCCATTTCTAAGAACCACAGATTAAAATATGGAGAAAAACATATTTTTTTTTTAAAAAAGCTGTAAGTAATGCAAGTTGCAAGTACAGAGGAGCTGAAAGACCGTTTATCTAATCCATAGTGGCAGTTCCTATATTCCTAATGAAAAGAAGCCATGTAACAACCTATAGTCAAATCCATTAGTAAAAGTAATGACCTACTGACCTCAAATCACATCTTCTTACTCTCTGTTTAATTGTAAAATCACTAAACAACTGCGACTTCAGATCATCTGCATCTAGCTCCTTATAAAACTTCTACTCATGGTGAGCTCGAACCAGTTCTTGTGACAGAGACGGTCACAGAACACATCAGCTTACCTTTGCATACCATTGGGGAACTGTAAAGAAAACCAGGCAGTTGTCATTTTAGACCTAAAATCCCTCATTATTGATCCATGGAACATTAAGGTATTTAATGGTTTGTTTGTTCCGCTAGAAGGCTAACTAGATTGTGTTAAAGTGCTACTTTTAAAAGAAACAACAAAACACAAAACAAAGCGAGACAAGCCTCAGGGGGCAATTAGGTTCTGCCGATGCTCTTGGAAAAGGTCAAGACCGTCAACTTCCACTGTAGAAAAGCCAAAGTAAGTGATGTGTTTGTCTCAGCCAGGCCCAGGCACCAAGCAGACTCTTCAAAGCCCTCTGCTTTTTTGGGAGTCCGCTGTGGTATCTTAAAGCTGCAATTTGACTGAGCTCTTCCGTTTTTTCTCTCCCCCACCTCTACAGTCTTCCCAGCAAGCCCCTCTGGCCCGTCACGCTGCTTTTTCAGATTCCCTGCCTTCCCACGGGTCACTGCCTCTGGCCGGTATCCGCACTTCTTGCACAGACGCCCAATACAATAAAACATACAACCAACGCCTGTACCAGTCATTCCAGAAAGGGAAACCTGAACGTGTACACTAAGCAGTTCTATCAGCAAACGGGTTTTTTTCTCCGTTTGGTATAACTAGCCTTGTTTTTTCCTGCTGCCAAAGCAGCACGCGCTCCGTAACCACTCTGTTGCGCTCTTCTTGCCAATATATCTTCTGTTGTGACTTACCGTTCTGCTGCAAGTACTCTCAAAACAGCCTGGCTGGACATGCAAACAACAGAGAAACTCAAGAACAACCTCCAGCAGCAGCACGGGGAAACAGAATAATTTTGACAAAGCGCAAGTACCGCATCGCCTTGTCAAACACAACAGATAATGAGCTTGGAATCAGCCGCCAAGCTACTTGAACCAAAAAAGATGAAAGCTGGCCAAACACTGGTTAGTTATTGCACAGCGTTCAAAATCTGTCAGTCACATAGGACTTTTCGACAGATGATACCTTTTCCCACTCCTAAAAATGACAAAGAAAATAGGAAGAAAGAAGGATTTTGTTTACTCAGCTCTCCAACCTGTGAGCTGAAAAGGAGCGCCTGAAAGTCCTCTGGTTTCTCTCCTGATCTACAGAGCCCCTCAGAGAGGCACCAAAATCATCTGCAGACATAAAGAGTTATCAACCACTTCAGCTACCTGCTCTCCTACACTCTTGCTCTATTTCTGGCCCCAGAAGAGGGAACTGGGCTAAATGGCAGACAAAAAAATGAGAATAAACAATTACTGAAAGTTGAAACTATCAAGTTCAACAAGAAGTAAGTACACCCTTTAAACAATGATAATTAACCATTAGAAAAGTCTGCTAATGGCTATTCTTCACAATGGGACACTTTAAAATGACGAAGGAATTTCTTTCTAGAAGATATGCTCTGCTTTGGATAGGAACTTAATGAGGGAAATTCTTTGCTCTGTGTTATGCAGAGGTCAGAACAGATGATCAAAATTATCCTTCCTTGATTCACCATCTGTAAATCCATGCCTGTCCTTTGCTAGGAGTTGTATTTATGTGCTTCTGAAGAAGGATGACCGTGAAAGACACTTCACTAAGGTAGAATGAATCAAAATCGTAAGAAATTTTACTTGTGCTGCACTGCAGTCTATACCAATGACAGCAAAGTAACTTTTTTTTGTTAAGGAAACATGTTGTGCAAAGGCTATGATGCATTTACTATTATTCAGTGCCAATTAAAGTAAAAGTAGACTAAATTTGGAAAAATCATTTCAGACTGTCCATAAATCCTTAGCTGTTAAAATAACAAAGGGTAAAGTGATCTTTAACTTAATGTGATAAGCAATGCTATACTAAATACACAATTGTAAGACATACAGAAACATACAAAATAGAATAACCTATTTGTAGACAAGATACGATGACTTGTCTGATAATTGTAAGATTTACAGTATCTTAATGACATCCACTTAACTTGTGCACAAGATAATAAAGACTCCTAACTTCTGCTGCATGCCCACTCCCCAAATACACAAAGATGCATTTCTTCAAGTTAAAATGTAAATATTTTTTTCTTAGTAATACGGTGTTGGTACTGTCTCAAAGCTTTATTCCCCACCGGCGGTACCTGGGATACTATTGGTTTTAGGGTCGTTTTCATTTGTGCAGTTCTCAGTGCTGCTTTCCGGTACACAGGGAGATTATATTATACTTAGGCCTCTCAAATACTTTTCATAGAGTTATACAGTCTTATTGTAGAAAAAGCAAGACCCAACAGCATCTTTCTTCTCCGCTTGCTAATAAGCTTAGTTCTGAGCAATACTCTTTGTATTGATTTTTTTTGTGTACTTGAAACAAAAAGCTGTCAGAGCTTATGATTTACAAACAATGTGCATGACATTTTTCTCACCTATTGCCCCTTGTTTTATTCTCCTTCCTCACCTCCCTTTTTCTAACTTACTTTGTTTAATTGCACCATCTACATTTCTTTTATATATCCACCCTCGTTTCCTTCTCCCTGCCTTTACTTTCTCTGGCAAACTACTCTCACTTGCTCTAGCAAACCCTCTTCACCCAGTAGGCAGGTGCTTGCACTGGGCAGATGGAGGGGCCAAACCTCTTGGTCAGTTTATCAAGAACATGGAGAGAATGAGGAAAAAAATATTATAGAGAGAAAAAATAACTACTTAACTAATTTTTTTAGAAAAGAAATAGAAATACCATGTTTTTAAGCTGAATAAAGATGCTTATACCAAGAACAAAAGCACTGTGTATCACATAACTGTAGATCCTCCTTTGGTAGAATTAATGTTGGAAACTAAACCTTAAATTTCCAAAACAAATAAACAAATGAAAGACCCTACAAGATGAATTTTGATTGTGGACCAAAATAGTGTGGGAAAATATAATGCAAAGGGAGGATTTAAATGCTTTCAGAATTTCAAAGAAACCCTTCCTTTCATGATCTAGAGCTTTAACACTCTCTGTCTGAAAATCCAACTTGTATCGGCATTTCCTTCTTTCCCTCACAGGTTAGTTTAGCCCTGAATCACCGGTTTTGTTGCTCCTGGGTGCAAGATGCTGTTAACAATTTGACATTCCTCCCACCGTGCAGTAACCGCATCCCAGCCCTTGCTCCTAGCGATTGCAAATGGGGCATAGGGATCTCTCAGCTAAACATATTTATTATGGTACCACGACGCATGGTTACACTTATGCCTTGATGGCGAGCAGTTCTATCTAGCAATCAAAATCTTAGGAAAAAGCAACTCCGACACAGAGCACGAAGATGTGGGATGGACAATTCCTATCTCCTGAAATACCGAATTGTCTCGCAGTGGATTCATATTCATTGTATATTAAACGCCCATGTTGAAAAGCACAGGAACCTAGTTTTATTCGAAAGTGCTTACAATCTGAAACACGAGACGTGAACATGAACAGCGCGATGGAGAATGATGACACCACAATCGTGTAATCAAATTGTAATTGCAAATATGAATGGTAAATGAAATTATGTTGATGCCAATTAGTCTGCATGTCTTCTAGCAAAACCTGGTGTCCTGAACAAGAGACCGGATCCACCAAGCAATTTCAGTATATCAAATTCTTGTTTAGTTATCCACTTCTACCTGCTTCAGTGTTTAAATAACTTTGGGGACATGTCTCCAAATTCCTGTATTATGCATTGCTTCAATAAATTCACATGAAATCTTTGCCTCGGTTTCCCTAACATACTCGACTTTAGAAATAACTAACAGCTCATTTCCACTGCACGGTTCTGTTCATCCTCCAATTATCACTAATGAACACCTTGCTTTGTAAAAGATCAAGAGTGGTGAAGGTACATGAAATAAATATACCTGGAGGTGTAAAAAAGCTGGCTGGGAGACACTGAAAAGCAGATGGAAAAAGAAAATATTGACAGTTTGTGTTTTTTCTGTCTTGGGGTGGGGAAGTGAAGACAATAAAGAGAATACTAAAATTATCTTGTTTATGAAAAAAAGGGGAAATATGCATGTGAAACACAGAATTAACAGTGGCTGGCTTTGCCTTTTTATATTTCCAAATAATTCAACACTTGGGGGACATTTAGGTGTGATTTTTTTTTTTCCCAACTTCCCCCCTAATCTCTACTTAAAAGACAGACTAAAAAAAATCTCTTTCGCCGATAAATATATGGAAACTTTAACAGTTAGAAGAATAAGTGTGGTAAATATAAATAATAAATTAAATGCTAAAGCATAAAATAGAGCTATTTATCATCCTGCTTTTACTTTCCCATTCACACATCCTATATACATACAGACTTTTTTTTGGAGGGGGGTTATACTTCTGAATTCTAATTCCCATCCTAACAAACATGGGTTTTTTTCCAAGTACAGCTCTGTGCTAAAGAGCAGAAACGTTACGCTCGCATCTATCATTCCACGAGCTGATTCAGCAAGCATCACGCCATTTAAGACAACAACAAAAATCGTGACCTAGGAGAGAAGTCTGTCTAAAAAAAAAAAATACAACAGTACTGGGGCCACCCGCTGAAGGAAACCAGTCCACCATCCACATCCCTTGATATTAAGACTGTCCATGAGGAACATCGTTGTCTTTCCTGCAGGCAGCTTCCCAAGTGCCGAAGCCACAGCCATCACACCGCAGACACCACACTAATACCACAGCTCCAGATTCGGACGTTAATGGGTTTTCTTTAACTTATGATGGAGAAAATGCCTCATTTCTCCCCATCTCTCAAAAAGATTTTAAGTTTCTTTAGTCAGCCGCGACGATGCCACCACCTATCACATCATTCTCACAATTTTGAAGGGAATTGGAAAAATTTCCATAGCATGGAAAAAGGGACTCAGCTTATTGCATGCAAGGAAAAAGAAACCTCCAATTAATACACCAAACACTGCTATCCATTTTCACAGGTAGGAAACTGGGGATAAGACATGACTTCAGCACAGTCACTGGAGAGATCAAAAAGCAGCGCAGGCATTAAGGGCAACCACTGCCGCTTCAAGTCCCGCACAACAGCCACTGTTACCTCTCCCTCTGCTCGGTGTTGCAGCAACACAGCTGCTTATTCTACGCAGAGACGGAAATAACCACCGATAAGAAGATATTAGGAGACGTGGCATCTTGGGCATCGTAACGCGTCCCGTTCCTGCCGGTGCCGTCGCTGCAGGGGACACGCCGGCGCTGGGCCAGGCGCGGGGGGCTTTGCCAGCCCGCGCTGCCAGTAAGCACGTGCCCGGTGAATGCAAATTAAAAGCTGATACCAAAATGAAATAAGAATCCCTGTAATTACTGATTACAGGGAGAGGACCCTGCCTTGGCACACACTCCTCCTGCTCATCCTCGTGATGCTCCCTTTCCTCTTCACGTGCCATAGCGATAAGCTTCAGCAGAAAGACCTTTAAATTACAGAATTTGAAAAGAGAGATTTACTTATCACGTAAGGGACACAGTGGCTTCTTTTATTCATTTAAACCCATTAAAAAACAGGTATTATTTAACTACTGTCTATTATCTCACAAGTAGAAAGAAACGTACTCCAGTGTAGACGTGCTACAGCTAACAGCTCCTTCTCGCATTCCTTGTCGTGGTTTTATTTAGCTAAGAAATGTGCATGAAACTTTAAGACGACACCTGATACACATGTACAGACACTTAAATACTTTTTATAATCACATTCCCACTATTGTTTAGTGAAATTATGTCATCGGTCACAAAAGCAGCGACCGAGTAGACTGTTACAACTCTAGCACTAAGAGGACAAATGTAAGTAAATGATCCTGAATGCAGAAAATTGCAGCAGAGATGTTTTAATTACTGTTTGTATTGTGGCATGTGCTTCAGGCTACACCTAAAACAAAGGGCAGATCCCTACCTGTTACTCATTAAGCTAATTTTCTTACATGCAATAAGCTATTAAGGTAATAATGAATATCCTATAAAAGCAATTTAAAAAACCAGAAGAGATACACACCACAGTCAAGCCCTTTACTGTACATTAATACAAGTACATTAAACTTGTTTTTTACTTCATGGGGTATCCACGGTTTTAAGTTTTCCTTCCACAGTGCACTTCATAAGCAAGCCAGAGGGTTTATCCTGACTTCACTCTCTCTCCACACAAAGACAGGCAGGAAACTAAGAGAATGTGCTGCGGCACATTTCCTTCTTACAAAACAAATTTCTGGCAACATCAGCAAGAATATAGATTCTCACAGCATGCAGTTAACCTCTTGGGCAAAAGTATATCTCCCCAAATTTGGGGACAAGGATCAGGCAGTATAATTTTGTGTTGGCTTTGAAATACACAAAAATACGTTATTGGGCCGACATAGGTTTTGGCACTGACTCTCTGAAGTACCCAGTAATGCAGACTGAAGAACAAAGACAAGGCTAGAATTAATTTAGTCTAGCACCATAGACGGACTTCAGCCCTTTACATCAGTAAGGAGTTCAATTTCTTTCAATTCACAGTATAATTACGTTTCATATTTGTTACACAGACTCGGCAGGAAGGGTTGTGTTGGCGGGCTCTTTTGTCCTTTTATCTTCACATTTCTCTTGGCTCACAGGAAGACAGAGGTCATTATGAGAGACAGCAAGACATTTTTTTTCCCCAAACAAATGTTTATCACATAAAAATATAATGTAGCGTTTATTTATAAACTTTAAGATGTGGTGGCATGAGATAATGTTACAAGCTAAACATTCAACATGTCTTGCAGGATATAAAGAAGCCAAGCTAAAATCTTCGGGCTTCAGGTACTATTTTAGAAATGCAGATTTCTGTCTTAGAGTGCTTCACCTCCTGTTGGCATTCATAGAATCACAGAGTAGTTTGGGCTGGAAGGGACCCATAAAGGTCATCTAGTCCAACCCCCCTGCAGTGAGCAGGGACATCTTCAACCAGGGCAGGTTGCTCAGAGCCCCGTCCAACCTGACCTGGGGTGTTTCCAGGGATGGAGCAGCTACCACCTCTCTGGGCAACCTGGGCCAGGGTTTCACCACCCTCATCATAAAAAAAGTTCTTCCTTACATCTAGTCTAAATCTGCCCTCTTTTAGTTTAAATCCATCACCCCTTGTCCTACTGCTAAGCCCCTCTCAGCCCTGGCAGCTGCAGGAAGGTCTCCCCGGAGCCTTCTCTGCCCCAGGCTGAGCCCCCCCAGCTCTCCCAGCCTGTCCTCCCAGCAGAGCTGTTCCAGCCCTCGGAGCGTTGCTGGGGCCTCCTCTGGCCCCGCTCCAGCAGGTCCGTGTCTCTCCTGTGCCGAGGGCTCCAGAGCTGGACGCAGCCCTGCAGGGGGGGATGTGTAACACCACAATTCAGTCCTTGAATGAGATCAGAAAAACCAGCATATTTCTGTATTTTCCTAGTGTGTCTGCTTGGTCAGGTCACCAGTTCATGGCGTTTGGTGTGATGGCATTGCCTGGTGCCATTGCACCGGGACAGTGTGACTCCCTAGAAACACAAATCTCACCATGTGTAGGGGTTACAGACATGACTCCTGCTTGCTGACTCTCTCACATGACTTTTTTTTTTAAAGAAAGGAAGATGCTGCAAAATCCACCCAGCTGGAGTAGGTCAAGGAGATACAAAGACGTTCATATGCAAAGATGATAAATTCCTAAATCGCTGCAATATTGAAGCCCTCGTGTTTCTTTGACACTGCCTGGATGAAACCACATCTCTGCAGTGGCTCTTCCTTGTGCCTCATTTTCTTTTGGCAATAATAATTTAATGTATGTTAATAGGTGACTGTCAATTGATGGTACAGCTTTCAGGTAGAAATGAAGTTATCACTGTTCAGAGTTTGTTCCCCAAAGGAAAAATGCTAAATATAATTATAGCAATACAGTCAAATAGTTCGTGGGATCTACCCTACTTTTAAAGCCAGGTAATTACAAAATATCCCTTCCCTTTCTCTTTTAAAATGAATAAATTAAAAAAAAAATCAAAAGTTAGCTAAGAGAACCTGGGGACAGATTAGCCATTCAATATTGAAGACAAGTGAAAAGAGACTTTTTGCATGACCAGGTATCAGTAATCAGTAGTTTTCACTGACTTCATCAAATCATGCATTTTTATCATTTATTTAGTTCAAACTCAACATCTGACGCATGGTTGCCTTTGATTCAAGACATTCAGAGTGACAAGAAAAAGTTTACTGTTAAAGATTAATCATGTTCTTCTGTTCCCACTCTCCTTCTGCTCTTAGTTTCAGGAGGATGCACTCAACTGTAGCTTTATTTTCACATTATGAAAAAATCTGTTTTAGATTCCATTTATTTATTTTATTCTTCCAAATTTCATACTCAATAGACACAAGCGTACATTGTGCATGTAATAAACATTTGTTTCATTCATTACTTTTATACTTGACTAATAAATGGTAACTACTTACACAAAGTCCTTCTGTTTATCTATGATTCTACAACGTGTAGTTTGTTTTTTTCTTTGTTCTTCTGACTTTTAAAATGCCCTTATGGTCATTATCTATCAATTTAGTATCACTTGGCAAAATTCTTCCTCCTGCCTTCCTGGTGTTGGTACAGCAGGCATGGCTACTTACCCTTTCTCCACTGTCTTAAGGCACAGCTCCAACCCTCATCATGCTGTAAGAAAATGAATGTGCTGTACACCCTCCTCATCATCCACAGGTTCCAACACCATGATATGACATTTTCCTCTTTAGCATACATGATTTTTGTCTTCAGACTACATATAAGGAAGAATTATTTTTTTATGATGAGGGTGGTGAAGCCCTGGCCCAGGTTGCCCAGAGAGGTGGTAGATGCCCCATCCCTGGAAACATCCCAGGTCAGGTTGGACGGGGCTCTGAGCAACCTGCTCTGGTTGGAGATGTCCCTGCTCACTGCAGGGGGGTTGGACTAGATGGCCTTGAAAGGTCCCTTCCACCCCAAATTACTCTATGAGTCTATGATTTTCTCCTTTACTCTTGATGTGAGTATAAAGCCTACTATATCAGGAGGAGAGGACCTGCCATTCCAAAACTGACCATGTTTATCAAGTCTCATTCCTTAACAATAAAAAAAGAAATAAACCCCATTTTTTCCGTTCAAAATATCTCATGCATGTCTTCCCCTAAGCTTAACAAAGCCATATTTTCATGGTAAGTAGCAATACTTCCCACATGATTCCCATCAATGTCTACAGAATTCTAGCTTTTATTTTAAAAGATATTAAAAAGAAGTTCTGTCATTTATAGTTGCAAAGATAACTGCTGAAACATGAAAGCAAGAATATCAATGCCATAGCTGCCTCCTAAGCCTGACAGCTGCCGTGCTCTGCTGCTGCTCAGAATGAGATGCCAAGCAGCCACAGTGAAATTTAAGAAAAACAATGAAAAAAATAAAAACAAAACACCAAAGCAACTTTTCTCACTTTTTCAGACTGCCTCCTCCCAACAATTTGTTGTTGCTCCTAACAAACTTGCAAACAAACTCCGTTCTTTTCTGCTTGGCTAATATGCCAGATTCTGATGATAGAATGAGACACTTCGAAAGAACCGGAATTGAAAAGAATTCCCCTTTCTAAAGGCAAGCACCGTGTTCTGCACAAAGGAAAAGCGAGAAAAAGGTGGAAGGCGAAGAAAAAGGGGGGAAGGCGAAGGGTGGTGGATGGCTCAGTTCCACCTTTACGTTCGCTCTGCTACTGCGAGGCTTTTTATCCTCTCTGGACTTCCCATCGCCCCAGGCGCCGGTTTGCAGCCACAGGCGTCGGCGGGTACCCCGACCTGAAGGACCAAACGCCTTTGTGCAACCTCCACACAGGGCACCGGCGAGGGATGTAATGGCTGGGACACCACGTGGTAGATCTCTCTTTGATGACACAATCTGCCCCGCTCAGAAAATGGTAACTCATCTGAATCTAAGTCTTAAAATCCAATTCTAAAAACATTAATTTCAACAACAACAACAAAAAAAAAAAAAAAACCCAAACACATTCTCTTTCGGCACAGAGGTAGTGAAATACTTTGGCGATATTGCTGCTGACGGCTTTTACCTGATTAAATTGCTATCGGGAGGACAGATTAATACATTGGTGAGCTGAGGGTGTTGAAACAATGCAACATGGTAAAAATACCGTGTATCGTGTAACAGCAAAATCTTGACAGTCAAGGGGTTAACAGCAATAAGAGGATGAAACATATAGAAGTAATCACTTTTTATTGTCAATTATTTGCAAATGCGTAGACAAGCGAAGTAAATGAATGTGGCATTTTCCATTCAATAAACTAAATACAGGATACCACGTCACCAGTAATTAGACGATTTAGCTGTATATTAAATGAAGGAAGTAAATATAATAGTATGAAATATAGTACGTCCTTAAAGAATGAAGAAACTTTATTTCTTACTGAAGGAATAGGCAACAGTGGAATTTAAACTGGGTAAACCTCAGTTATGCAATTACATTAGCAATTACAGCAGCCCTACAGAGTTAGTTATTGCCCTGTGATTGACTAAATCTTTTTGTGGTAATGGGCATTGCATTCAGAACTGAAGGATGATATTTTATGGACTGCTGGAGGCTTTTAATTCTTTTATAGCACATTAAAATATAGTCAGTCTTTCAGCCATTTTAACCTTGTTTAGCACAAATGGTTGAACTTGAGATTCATCCACTTATATGGTCCATGGAAGATATCATTAAGAATGGCTGTAGTGGATTTTTTTTTTTTTTTTATCTTGTAATGCATTTAATTATTAATGTCCCTCTATCATTTATGGCCCATTGTTTTCCAGATTTTCCACATCTTTCACCTCACCTGTTCAAAGAGTTACAGGAGCCATAACATAATATTCCAGATACAGACAAAGACATTTGCTGTTATCACTAGACACTGCATTAGTCGAAAGTGTCTGTACTTTGAGTCCTGGTGATTATACAAATATCCAAGGTTAAGCTGAATAATGACCTGAGGGCAAAGCTATCATATGCACAAGATAGTTTTCAGACGCTATATATGCTCATACTCCATAGAAGGTATTTTTCAAATATATACATATGCTGCTATTCCTTTAGGATATGATGACCTCTGAAAGTAATTTTATTTATGGTTCTGTGATCTATTGTACAAATTCAGGAATACAGGTTAACTATCTGATTTTCAGCAACAAGAGGGCCTGTAACCTTCACAGGTTATTAATTTTCATTAGTTTGCCTTGAACAACTCCAGTGGTGTTAGATTTTAATCTGTGATCTGCAAAAGCTGCTCTCCTTTCTGCAAAAGTCAACAGCAGGACTCGCCTTTGAAATAAATAATAATAAAAAAATCCCATAAAAACTAGACCCATTCATCTAGACAATACTTGTCTTTTATTTCTAGGTATGCTGAAACAACAGGTTTTTTTGTAATATTGCTGAAGGAGTAAAGGGCTGTCTCTTTTTTTTTTTTTTTCCTGTACAAGAAGAGAACTGTATGAATAAAATACTAAACAAAGAGTTTCTATTTGTCCTTCCTTGAATCATTAGCTATTGGCCACTGTTTTGTCAGTAAAATGGGAGGAGGTCTTCCAACAAACCCCTGGTTTGTATTTCCCAGCTGCACACCAAAAACTAAGTTCTTCCCTCTCGGCTCGGTGTCAGGTACCCCAGGCCCATGAGAGCAGCCCCAAATCCAGGCCAGTGCTCCGAGCCTCGCCACCGTCACCTGCTGACGTCCGAAGGGACCAGTCAGAGCCTGTGCGGGGATCTGGGGGGAGTAAAATCACTGTAGAAGGACGCAACTGGGCTGAAGGAGCAGCCAGGTTTAAAATACACGTGTTGAAGCTCTCAAGGTGGTTGATGGCCCGGGGAGTTCAGGTTAAAAGGGCTATCGTTGAGGTGCCCACAATTTTTCCAACCTTCTGGCAATGCTACATAACTCATATACGGCTACAAGTACTACCCCTTGGGGGGGGAAACCCACAAAAACCCAACAAACCAAAACCAGAAAGATGATATTGGAGGAAAAGGACGGAATAGCAGAGATACAAGCGCAAAACTCTGCATAGTTACTAAATAAAAGCATTTATATTAAAATAGTTATTCTATATTTTGAGCAAAAAAAATTAAGAGTACATATCATGAAATATGGACCCGTTAATACTATTAAGAAAAAGTATAATTTCTCTATGGCTTGAATACAATTTTCTGTTGAAAGTACTAATTTATATAGACTCAAATAGCCTGTGAGATTGCGTTAATATCACTGGTGCATCGACTGGGTCCCATCTCACCTCCTTTCTTTCCTCATCTAGGAGGAAAATTATCTGCCAAGTTATCAGGAAGCCCAGAGCTCCCAGCCTGCGGTAACTGGTAAATTCATACGCTCCCCCACCCTTCTGGCAAGCCATCCCTGGGAGTCGAGAAGCCAAGGTGATGCAGGTGATGACAGCAGGTTTTTTTAAAAATGTAGATTTCAAAATAAATCTAGAAAATACAGAACATCTGGCACTGATCATCAAACTGGTGGGAAGTGCTACATTTTCTGCTGTGGACACAACAAAAGCTGGCGTAACAAGAAGTCCGTGTCACTAAGGAGTACCTGGATATCGTTCAGCTTCACCAGTGAACGCCAACAGTTAACTTCAGCAGCTAAGAATTTTTTCTTTCCTTTCCTGGGCATGCTCTGACACGAACCTAATTACTACAAATGACAAATTAAAACCTTCCAACGGAGCATTAAGTGCGCGGCTCGCGTCAGCGTTAATACCAAAAAGCAGAAATACAATAAGAAAACAGAGCTCAGTATTGTAAACCTACAACCTTGAACACGCATCTCTGTACATAAAGCAAGATCAGACACATCAAAAAATATCCAGCTTTTTTTTCCTTTCATTTTTCTTTTTAACCTTTTAAGGTCTTTATAACTTGTTTGTGATGCTGCTTGATAACCCAGTGAAACAGAAGAATCCATTGACTCTTGCAAAAGAAGAAAACATGTAAATATGTTACTAGCAACAAAGAGAGTAAAGATATTAGAAAACACTTTTCACTGTACAGCTCTGTATTTTTATGACCTATACCTTTCAATAAAAATATATTTTCTACCAAAAAATAAGCTGGGATAACAGTAAACTTTAAATTTCAGGAAAACCTGAATCTGCTTAAACTTTCCAAATGTGGCATTAAGTCAGCATGAATATATGTCTCCAATTTGAAAAACACATGTATGGAACCACCTTAGAAATAAAGTAATGAAAACATTGTTTTATGCATGCTGATACAAATTTGGATTTACTAATCTGGCTTCTTTCAGAGCTGGGAAGACAGAGGTAGCTGCTTCCATCTGCAAAGGCTGCAACATATATAGATATTTATATTTTTTATATATATATTTTTAGGTTTTGTAATTCAGTACAAGAAGGACAGGATGTATTTTCTATACAGGAAATAAAAATTCAAAACAAAAGTAAACCTGCTCAGTATGGTCACGGAATAGCCAAGTGTAGTCCTAAAATTTCTGCATAGTAAGAAAGAGAAACCAAAGCTTTTGAAGTGAAATAAGAACAACTGTAACACAGTACTTTTCTTCTTTTACATTCAATATCACATTTTATATTCATACAGCATTGTAATAATAGTACTACAAAACCAACAACTAGGTCTGCTAAGACCATCCATTACAATTTTGTAAGAAAATATAGCCCTAATCCTTCACGTCCTCAGTGAAGACTGTGTAAACTATATATTTTACTGCTGGGATTTCTTCCATAAATAATCCACACAGAATAATCAAGAGAGAATGACAGTAAGAGATCCAGAGTACAGACAGAGCATCCCCTTCAATTTTTAACTTCTGAGGTTTCATTGTTTGTGTCATAATTGCTGTTACCTCTATTTATCTTCCCTGCTTACATCTGGTAACAAAAATGTCATTTCCAAGATATCTGTATTTAGATATATATGTATATGATATACATATATATATAAAAAATGTCTGCTCATTCAGTACTTTACCTAAATGAAATATTACGTCACAAAGAGACTAATCTATGACAAGCTATTCCCAAGGGGTTTAAAATGTTCCTGCACAATACTCATTATAAATGGCAAATTAATGAGGAAAGTTATTTAAAAACTATCTCCAGTTTCCTGGAGGCTTAAGATTAACATTTTAAAAGTGCAAGCAAGCTCATTTTGGCATGTTACGGTCCTTAGCAGTAAATAAGTCATATTGTTTCTCAAAATTACTATTAATCTTCCAGCGTTTTTGTCATTTTTAATATTACTATAGCATCTCAACATACTATTAGAGTAAACACTTACTCAAACTGTATCACCCTTACAAAACAAGCTTTTCAAATTCTGTTAGTCAAGTTAATAGGCGTAGGAGTTGTTAGCCGCATTGCTCATGAGTACATGTACAGATAGTATGTAAACTCTAAATTCAGTCCCAATATGAACTGTGAGAAAAATATATATAAAAATAGAAAAAAAAAAAGGAATGAATAAATAAATGAAAGAATAAATGTCTGGCCCATTTTTCCTAGTAAGAAAAAAAGTCAAAGGAGAAGGAAGAAAGTGGTAATTTTCTTTTTTTGATCCAGGGTGTCCAAGCTATAAAGATCAAGAGATGCTGCAAACCCCAGTAGAATAAAGTAATGAATTATTTTGATTCTAAGACAGGAAGGGTAACGAGCACAATGGTTTTCTGGTTAATTTACTGTATGGGCAGTTCGAAAGTCTAATTGTACTGTATTCCTACTTTTGGAAAAATAATTTATCATGATCTCAAACGACAAGAAGAACTTAAACCCCATTGAAGGACATGGATAACTTCAGACTTGCTAGGAATGACAAGACCTCTTTCTCATTTTTTTCTCTTCTGGTGTACTTTTTGATGTCCCCATGGCATCAGGGATTTCTACGTGCTGGGTTCTTCCGGTCCTACAAAGTTTCCAATTTCAGCTCACTCTTCTGTATTTCCAAAGTGATAAAAGGCAGAAAAGCTGCCTCAGCGCTTGCACTGCAAATCATTTATAGTCTGTAACAAATTTCAAGCAAATTTACTTTCTCATTGCATTTGAAATATATAAAAAGCAGGAAAGCCAGGCTACATGACCACTAGCTACTCTCTTTTCCTGTTGCGCTCACTCTCACAGGGAAATTTCTCTGTTTCTCTCGATTTCTCACGTAAATTTTGTTGTTGCTGCTCAAATGTCTTGCTGGGAGGGAAATCACACGATACTTCACATCCTCTGGTCAGAATGTGCCATAGAGAATTTCACCAACGTCAGTGAGAATATAGATGAGAATTGTGGATATAGAAATGTTCTATTTTTTGTTTCAGTGATCTAGAACACTAACCTATTGACTGGGTGAGAGTCGAGGCTGACAAACAAAACGTCTCATGTTTCCTCCACAAGAAATTACAACTTAAATTACATAGCACATGGAGCTTCTCAATTTAGTGTTACTTAAGAATATCAGAAAATACAGTTTTGGAAATGCAATTTTTCCTCTTTCATCAATACTAACAGGAGTTCTTTAAAGCAAAGCGTTACAGAGCTTGCTCTGAACAGTTCCCTTCTCTTGATTCAACTCTTAATCCGAAGTGGACTATTAGGTTTTGTACATTATAATCCAATGAAGGTGTTATAGTCGAGCTCATTGTGTGTTGGGGGGGAGGCGGAGTGAGGCGTGTGCTTGGGTTTGAGTACATTTAATGAAGAGCTGAGAAGTTTTCTAGTGAAAAGCTCTGTTGATAAATGGTGGTTAGGAGAAGAAAATTGGTTATTCAATGAACAAAGTGGTGTGTAATTTATTTTACTTCATTAGATGCTGAATTCTTCAAACACTGCTAGGAATTAGACTGCTTTGAAACTAATTATTGTAAGTACGTTTAATCACAGCTTTGAAGTTACTTTCAACATAGCATGCTCTTTTAGATTAAATTATATCTTTCTGCCATTCCACTGCAACCACACAGTTCAAGGGCAGAAGAGGAGCCACAAAAAAACCTGTTAAATGTTGTAAGTAAACATAACAATAGTTTTGCCCTGTTTTTTCAGAAATATTTCCATAACCTCCTATTGCGACAAGCGCACCAGTTCCCGCAGAAACTTGAGTACAGTTTTGCATACATAAACGTTATCCTAAAATTAAACAATTATCTTATTATTTTTGTACATATAATTGCACGCAGAGAAGTAAAATAGCAAGGAGCGCAAACATGAACAAAAATGCACTTGGCAAGGTGCGTGGATTTGCTGAAGCAAGGATTAAAGGAGTTTAATATACTCTCTCCCTCACCCCTGCTTCCTTGTGCGTATAGTACTGTTAATTCAATCCCTCAGTTACACGGTATTTCTCTTTATCATGATAAATGCTTGCTGAAAAGAGGAATTTCGGGTTGCGCCTGCTTCCTGCTTGAAAGAAAATTTTGGTTGAGTGATTTAAGCAAGGCAGAGCATCACGAATCTCCTCCCTAATCATGAGCTTGACTTCGACAGTATCTGCAGATCAAACTAGCTGTGTGGACACAAGCAACTTGAAATGTTATCAGTCTGATGAAAGAATGCAAATGTAGTTTCAAGTAGCTTTCCTGATCTTGCCGACTTCCAATCACCCTGCCTATTTTTAAACATGCCTGCTGTACTTCAGTGATGTAACTGGATTTGAGTGGGTCTGGACAAAGCTCTAAGCAAAGAGAAAGCGGCTTTATACTCATTGACTATTTTTTCCTCTATTTTCTCTTGTTACAGAAAGCACCAATACAAGAGTGCAGGTATATGCATTCCATTAGATAAGTCCCATCATCTCACAGACAGCTAACACACTGAAGGAAAGAACAGGCCCTTTCCTTCTATTCTTTCTCAGGTTTATTAACTGTCTGCATAGCTTGTAAAGATGAATGGTAAAAATTCCTTATGCTAGAAATTCATATATTTCATAGTTTAAGAGAAACCCATACAGCCTTGAAAAAAGTCCCATAGACATAGAAAGACATAGACAAATATCTATGGGCTAAGTTGTCTTAGTTTCATAATTGGAAATGGTAAAAAAGCTGATTGTGTGGATCAATAGAACTAAAATATTCCAAAAGTAAGAAAATGGAAAATGGCAAAGTGTGGTCTGGAGACAGGGACTTGTGAGGCAGTAGGAAATGTGCAGAGAAAAAGTAGGTTAAAGACATAAAATAAGAATCAACGGCTTAGCTGATCAAATACAGGGGCTTCTTAATAGGGACGTAGGGGTATACAAATAATGAGATCTAAAAGGGAAACAAAAGAACATGTACCAAATATTATCATCAGCATATGGAGAAAAAGAAAGAACGAGAGAACATCTCTTCCTCCTTCAACTCAAAAGCACAAATAATTCAACAAATAATTGCAGCCTATTGCCAAAATGTCACCCAAGTAACAACAACAACAAAAAATCCTTAATGGCACAAAGCAGCGGTTCTGCTTGTTCTTTTTCCTTTTCTTTCTTTCTGAATGGCCTATTCCATCAGCTCTGCATTTGTCAGAAATAGCGATTAGAGAAGGAAACAAAAAACTCTTCTGTTATTTTCTAGCCAAAACTTTAAATCAGCAGCGACAGTGAGTGAAACACAACCCTACCAAAATGAGCACTTTTCATTTTGTAAGATTGATATTTACAAATTCACAAGGTTTTCTTAAAAGTATCAGAAAAGCAGCACATCACAGAAACTGCAAATATTTGGAGGCATCTACTTCTATTTTGCCATGATCCAAGGGCTTCAGTGCATACACATTGTCTCAAGAGTTGGTGAAAAATAAAAAAAAAACCCCAAACATTTTACCTGCATGCATCAACAGAGAAAAATTCAAGAAATGTTATTAGGTACCATTTGTTTCACACACACTTGGTGATGTTCATTAACTCCAAGCATTAGTCAACTCTAATTGTTTTACAAGGAATATTCTTTAGAAAGATCAAAGAATCATAGAATAGTTTGGGCTGGAAGGGACCTTTCTAGTCCAACCCCCTGCAGTGAGCAGGGACATCTTCAACTAGAGCAGGTTGCTCAGAGCCCCGTCCAGCCTGACCTGGGATGTTTCCAGGGATGGGGCATCGACCACCTCCCTGGGCAACCTGGGCCAGGGTTTCACCATCCTTGTCGTAAAAAAATTTCTTCCTTATGTCATCTGATCCCACATTCCTACTCGTTCTGGCTTTCCCTGGTGACTCTAAATGTGTTCTGGTCTACCATCACGTTCAGCCTACTTTTGAACGTCCAGATCACTGGGAACTGAAATGATGTCTTAATCTGTTTTGCACAGGATTCAGATAAACCACTAGGAACTTCACAACGAACAAAGAAAATCCCATGATCTAATTTAAATTAACTACTGGATGATTTCCAGCTAAACTGAAACACTCCCTAACATTTGCGCACCCTGAATCTGAAGAAGAGGCAATTCTAGACAATATCCTGAACACACAAGATGCACAGTCTCATCTGACAGAGTAAGGAAAAAAAATTAGTAAAGGTTCTTCCATAGACGTCTACAGTTGCCCAAGATTCAGAAAAAAGCAACCTAATGTTTTCCTTAAGTTTTATATTAAATTTAATCTGTATCGTAAGAAAATACTCTAAGGTTAGCATTGGAACCCCATTTTTAGACTGAAATCCATCAGTAAATCTGGTATTTTCTTAAGGACATTTTCAAATAATTTCAATCATAAAAAGCTCTCTCCATATAACTTTACTGGGAAAAACAACATGCCTTAGTGTTTTTATTAACTTTTATCACATACCTCTGCTACAAGCATCCATTCTGAATATATGTAAATTATTTTTGGAATAAGATGTGAGTATTGAGAAGAATAAAAGTATGCAAAAGAATGTATTTTAATTATTTGACTTACAGGTTTTTCCCTGTATCTTACAGCAAGATGTGATGTTACAAACTGATACATCTATTCTCCAGCCTTTACTAACTGACAGAATAAAATGCAACAGGAAACATCTCTGCTGCAAATACCAAAACCAAATTGCTACATAAAAAGTAATTTGAAGTCTGTTTGTTCTGGGTCATATAATTAGGAATATGATTTTAATAAGTTTCTAATTCTTAAACCTCTAATACTGCTAAGTTCTAAAATAGTAATATAGCGCTTTTATTGCTTCCATGCTCTCTTTTTAAAGTAGTCATATTCATGTAAAATATGCCACACTACACATATCTGCATTTTACGGGTTAATGATTTACCCTATTTATTTTTTAGCTAACTGCATTTTCTTTACATTTTACACACCAAACTTCTCAAATATATTAGTTTTAGACAGCTAATTGTAGCAATTGCATATTCCTAAATCACAGTCAGGTTTAACACGAACCATAAATTTTGAAAATTCATGGTTATACCTAGACATTTTTTCTTAAAGCCTCTATAAATGTGTTCCCTTCATTTTGCTTTGTTTCCCTTGTATTATTGTGCAGAAAAACAGGATGGGCTTTCTGGGCAGACTTACTGGAGTCTCGCTATCAAAGAGCTTGCAAACTTATAAGTGCCTACCCTAGGTACTGAAAAACTGCATACAGCGCTGTAACCACGCTCCTTACGGCGAACGCGTAAGCTCAGTGACAATGAACTACAAGGGTCCTAAAACAACTCCAGAGACAAACGGGAAGAGAACAGTAGTAAAGCTGCAGTCCCTTTGTGTTGTCATCGACGAGCAAATAAATGATAATTATATAAACAATGCAAAAAGACTTTTAACGGTTGGGGTCATTTTCAATGTGCTTATATCAATGTGTGTAAGAAGAAAAAGAACACACCTGTAATTCTTTTAAAGGCATATGTAGCACTCCCTATAATTATGATGAGCAATAATAATAATAACAATACAATCTGCTTTCACATTCAAAAAATTCTAAATTATACCGACTGGGATTTTCTTTTACATTCATTAGTATTTGTGAGGCATTCTTCAATATTTTGCAGATTCCAAGTTTTAATATTTCATATAACAATCAGGACTGTTACATCTAGAGGTCTAATTTCCCACCATAATTATAATGGACTGCTAGTCTGATAAACCAATCTGGCAGGGCATTGCCAACAGAGAAATAAAAGAATTAAAAGAGATTTCTAGTTTAAAAAAATTACAAAAGAAAAAGGAAGAAAGTTTAATAAATTTAAATTCTGATTGTAGGAGGAATCAACTTTAAATTAAAAAAAATAATTGTTAATCTATCATGTAGATTGATATTCTAATAGTCTAAGAACTCTACAAGATGACATCATGTACAGCTGCCTGGGAAAAACCCACCACATTAGGAAGCTTGGCAATTCAGTCTTTTACTCACATTGGGAAGAGAAACCATCTTTAAATTATTATAAACAGATGTTGGCTTTAGTCCCACACTAGCTTCAGGGCTGCGACCTTCATAAAAGACTTGGCAGTCTCACAGTCAGCACAACTCATGCAGGATTCCAAGGAGAGCCATTAATGGTCAGCACTGAATTCCTCTGATTAAATTCAAGGTATAAAATCAGATTTTCACTCTGCATTCTCTTGTGCTTTCCAAGGATCATAATCTGAATTCTCTTTGGTAATTAAAGAATACAAAAAACATTTTAAGAGACATATTATCCTAGGGTAACCACTCCATGTAGTTTATAATCTGGCTTAATTTATAACAGTGACGTTCTGACTATCACTGTAATGATAAGAGTAAGGATGGAAAGAACAACCAGCAAAAAATAATGAACATGGCATTGTTAAAGGAAGACTTAACGATAACAATATGGTGTGGGGTAAGCTGTTAATGCTATAACTTTAACTATTATCTTTATAAAATACAGTACCAAGAAACTTGAAAATATACAGCGGCAAAGTACCGTTAAGAACAATGGCATAATGTTGTAACAAACCTGTGATGGCTATGTGAAATAACCACTTTTTAAAAACTCCCTCTCTGATGTGGCAGTTTTTAGAGGAAGTCAACAAAACAAAAAATAATATAGTCTTATCTGAAAATAATAAAACCCTCAGAAATATACTATTAAAGGCTTATTAAAGAAAATAGCCATGAAAGAGATTGACAGTATCAGAAATGCCATTACACTACCATGTAAAAAAAAAAGGGTTAAATTATTCATCCTGCTCCTAATTTATCATCTGAGGGACGGCAAACTGACTGTGCCCAGGTGCCTACAACAAACTGTTTGAGGCATAATTTGCAAAATTATTGCAAAATAGAGATTTGAGAGAAATCAGATGAAACACAAATATTTAGAATTTATATTTCCATTAGGGCTTTATAAAATCTTATCTTACGTCACTAGTACGAAAGAAGGGATTGTGGGTATGAAGCAGCGTTCAAACCTACAAATGTGTCCAGCCTCCATCCTCAACGCTTCCATGGAAGCTTCTTCACAGCAATCTCTAAAGAACCAAGATCCTCAATGGGACCAAGCCAATGTGTAACCACACTACGGCAAATTGGATGGATGATGCAAAAGCCATCCCTTGATTCAGCCTCAAGTACCCTATGTGTGCTGCCCGTTACTCACACTGACGCTTCTCCCTACTTGACGCCAAGGACTCCGTATAAAGTTTGCTTCTGAACCAGCAGTCTTGTGGTTAAATCCAAAAAACCCTAAACCTTGTAAAACATAAATAATTTTGACTCGTGTCACTAACCTTTTAAATTATTATGGTCAAATTTGATAGTATAATTGTGCAACAAGTACCATAATTTATACAGAGTAATGAGAAGTTTTCATTCTAATATCTAATCGTAACTCTGTAATGAAAGTATCAGCCATCTAAGGTGAGACCATAATGCAGACACTCATCCAACGAGAAAGATCCAATTTGTCTGCCATGCTCATCAAAAAGAAATCAAAGTGAAAAAGATCAAGATGACCTGGCAATAGCAGATGGTTTATGATCGTTGTCATGGGTTTTGCAATATTTTTCCAAAAAGGGGAAAATCAGTAATAAGCTAATCGCAACTTCTCATTCTCTTTATCATTATTTATACTGATCTATATTGTTTCAACTCTCACATGTAGAAAAAAAAATAAAAATCCTTCACTGCAGACTCAGTAGATTGCAGATTTATGAGGGCTTCATATTTCTACAGAAAACATCAAAAATACTTCACATATCAAAAGCTAAAATGCTGTCTACAACCTACCCACTTCAACAGATGGGCTGTTTGTAGTACAGAAGAAGGGAAGGAAGGAAATGAATTACATCAAAGCACAAACCACAGCATTCGTCTGACCGGCTGTTCGGTGGTGCGCAGAGCCCCAGATAACACACACAGCACTCCTGCTTAGGTTCTAGAATATTCAGTATTTTTCAGAACAAATTTGCCACTATTTCTGGGAAATTATTCTACGGGGAAAAGCATCACAGGGAACTTCTGCTCTTCTGTTGTCAACAGTTTTCATGCACAAAGAAGAACATATAGCCCTGCACTTTCAATCCCTAACTGACCTAGCAGCTAACATCTAATACCTAGTTGTAAGTATTTTTTTAATGTACAGCTTCTGATAATTCATACTTTAAAGACAAGTGATTTAAAGTAACTAGTTTACTTACTGCTAATTTTTAGGAGTAATTAAAAAAATAGTTAAAATGTCAGTTTGCCATTTTTTTAGACTCTGCAGTTTAGATGCAAAATACATCTGATGATGGTTCTACTGCTCCCAAGAGCTGCATCCGAGCTGCATGCACGCTAAAACCCATTTGTGCCTCCTAAAAATTCCTTCCACTATTCCAACATACTCTATCACGCAGCGGTAACTTCAGGAATCCCATCTTTTCCATAAGCTTTTGTTGCACCCTCTGCAAAGTCCTATCACCAGCAATACACCCCGCTTCCCTGGTATTCAGATTCACCTTCAGCCTCAGCCTCCTTATTCATCTCACTGGCTACGCGTGCACACGTGTCCTAGTTTTCCCACGGTGGAATAGGAAGAGGGACCTGCAGGAGAGGCTCAAAAATACCAAAAAAGGACTACAGGTCCTCCAAAAGCGGAAATTCAGAGGTGCCCAGTACCTGGAACAAATATCATGCGTGGAAGAAAAATAAACTTTTGTGACATTATACATGGGGATAGAGAATGCAGGTGTTTAGGGCGTAAGAATTTTATTCTTGGCAAATGCAAACCACCTTGGGAACGCTCCATAAATAACCTCAGGCAACAGACAGGCCAGCACAGTTGTACTAAAAATAACATTTCCAGAGCCCTGACATCCTTTGACAATTTAGGAACGATGCAATTTCATTTCTGAGGCTCCTTTAAAGTGCTCTAAAACTTACTTGTTAAAGGAGACATAGCAGCCTGCGACACACCTCTGCAAATCTCAGTAAGCCACCACTTGATGTAACACAGCCTGAGCTCAGTGTTAGTCTCGATGAGCATTGAGAATGCTCCAAAAGAAAGCTTCAGAGTTCGCTGCTTCTGATAACATTCATGTCTCTTGCATGGTTCTAACTTAATTCTCACAGCTTCAAAAATTCATTTTAAAGCAGATCATTAACAGCGAACTTCCGAAATATTTCAGTATTTCTTGAGCTACTCAACATCTCCTCACACAAGCGGATAAATCATTCAAAGTCAAAATAACACAAGTAACTACAATTTAAAATTAAATGTCCAAGAAAGTTGTGCCACGTCTACTATAATAACGAAAGCAGATTTGTTTGTCCAAAGCTGGTTTTTTTTCAAAGCACAGCCTCAAAATACAAAATAGCATTGGGTGAGTCTCCAGGCTTTCATACTGTGCTGCACGCTGCTGTCAGACTACCAATAAACCGTGCCTGAAGAAAATTATGTTGCTTTTAAGGAGCAGTTTAAGGAAGGGCCCATGATGCTGCCTGTTTTACACAGACCCTGCTTGAGAACAAACAGCTCATGACAGCTTTTTTCCAACGTTTTAAGTTACCCCATTAATGAGAAGGTTGGACTAATTGGAAAGTCAAACTTCCCACTTACCTTGCCTTACCTATTGCCTTTCTAATTAATTTCTAGATATTCACAATATTTCTATTTACATTACTTAAAATGGCAAAATTATGTCTGGGATTGGACAAGTTTCTTTCTTAATACACCATATCACGTGATATCTCATAGTTTGACAATATTTAACAAGAAAAGATCTGCTCATTTCTGCAAATCCCCTGTTGTGCAGGACCTTGATTAGACAAAATGTTTCTGTGAAATTCAGCGACCTTATTAGCCTGTTTGATTATTTGAAATAAAAAGAAGTCTCCAAAAATATTAAATCACCATGTACTTTCCCATCACATTAATTTGCTGTCTGAATACTTCTCAGCGTGCAAAAGGAATGACAAATATATGGATCTACACACGTTTGCCCATGTTAAAACACCAGTGACAACTTGTGATGAGCAGTCCACACCCTATTTAAAGCAATGGGTGAAAGGAGATTCCTGTCACATGAGGAACAGGGACAGACTGAAGCCTTGGACACCTCCACTCTCAGCTCTTCACTCTTCCACCTCAGAGAGAGGGCGAGTGAAAGCATTTCGCACATGGAAATCCTCCAGGAGTACCTGCAACCCTTCCTCTTTACCTCTCACTGCTGCCTACTCTTCCCATGACAATCTTCCTTAGATGGAGAGGCCACAATCTTCTTAAGATGCCAATTTATAAATGTTTATTAAATCATAGCCTGGATCTTCACCACGTTCAGAACGCATTGTCTGTGTGGCACACCATTAAGTGTTCATCGCTTATGAACTCTCATCACTGATTTCTTATTTTTGTGATGCCTGGAACTCAAGACGACACTACACCACATGGTGACTCATGGGGAGGTTTTATCCCTTGACCTCATCTGTGTAGGACTCATATACTGCCCTAGGAAAATCCATTCGCATGATAGAATATTTCCTTTTTTTTAACAGAAGGTGAATAAGAGATGGTACGTTCCAAATAATCCCATTTTGCTCTTTCATATTAAAATTCTGTTGGGCTCCCTCCTACTCATGATTAATTTCATTATTCTTCAATTAATTTAGGAAGACCAGCAACTCATTTTACACTACCATAATTATTTCTATAATGCTCGCAAAAGCAAATTACCTTAATACATTACAAATTAACATATGATGGCCCACATTAAAGTTTTTTTCCTCTAAAAATGTACACATGGATTAAGGAAATCTAAGGAATGTGCCTAACACTGCAAATGAATCTAGGCAAAATGGAGAGAATACATGTCAAATCTGCAAACTTATTTTCCCCATCATCACATCCCATTAAACAGCTAGCTGTAACTTTATTACTCTTTCTCGTCTTTTTCCCAAACATCCACTTCTTATTTTGATCCCTTGTTTGTTGTTAAAATGGCAGTAATGTTTTACAGAAATAGCCTAAAATTAAGGCATCGTGCTTATTGCTGCAAGTTTTCAATTCCTTCCTCGATATCCTTTTCCAACATTACAATGAAACGTCCTGAAAATCTAATTTCAAGAGTAATTAGCAAATTGTATTAAAACCAAATTAAACTGATCCACCCTGATTTGTCAATATTATTCAGCTGTAGCTAACTCTCAGCCAAAGGTCACTCAAAGATAATAAACTGTGTAACTTCAGCACAGACTTGTCATGTTGTACTTCAGTGCTGCTGTTGGCGGCTGTGAATACCCAAGTACCTGCCCTCTCCGGATACTCACCACTCCGGTCTACTGCCATTTTCTTACTAACAGCACAGGCAATTCTAGGAACAAATTTACTGAAACGTTAGGCTGAAAATGAGTTCTGTATGGATTTGGATTTGACCTCATTCTTTTCAGTTCTGTGAAGATGCAAAGCAATTCTCTAACTGTCCACCTAAGGTTAATAAGTTGTACTTATCACAACATCTTTCTTCAAAGATATTATTCAGTTGAATATGAGCACTGCCTCCACATCTTTTAAATCAACTTGTTAAATAGCACCAAGTTACTAAACATTATATGAAAAAGGATTGACTAAAAAGATAATCATATACATATTGTAAGGCCAGACTATTCCTTCTTTAAGGATAAAACAACAAAGCAAAATATATATTTGAGGGTTTAGCATCTCTTGAGAGACTAGTAGATGCAGCAGTTCAGGTTCTAAACAAAGAAAATGGTAATTAAGTCAGCAAAAGAGGGAAGTGGAGACACCACTATTTTATAACTTGGGCACTAATCAATAAATTAGGAGGTCTAAAATAGGAAAATCAGGTAGGACATTTAAAATGAACAACGATAATTACTATTTCATACAATATCTAATTAATTTCAGAAACTCAAACATAGGAGTGCATTCAATAAGTCTAGAAAAATGAGTGGATTATAGGTCCACTGATGGCTATTAAAACACTGATTCAGATGGTAATTTCAGCTCAGGAAGTTTCTAAATCACAGCTGCATTGAAGCTTGGAGGATATAGCAGTGAAAAACTCACCCCACGCTTTCCTTGCTCCTTGCACTCTTTGCTTGAGCATCTGCGATTGGCAAGTATCAACACCAGGACAGCAAGCTAAAGTCCTACCGGTCTGACCCACTATGACAGTTGTGTCCTGGACTTATTTTAAATTTGTTTTCCAAAATCTCATCTCTTTCTTTGTAACTTTTTTTTTTTGTTGTGGGTTTTTTTTCTTTTAAAAATATTGAGCCTTTTGTTGTCTAATAACTGGCAAGAAATGAAAACAATACCTTGTACGATCACCTCTAAAAAAAATCTACTTGTTTGGGTTTTGTTTTTACCTTCGGAGTTAGCTGATGAGCGAATATTTTCTACTTAATTTGACATGTGGATACACTCTTAACTGTTTCCCAGACATGGTTCTCAATTTTCAAGCACAGGCTTGCTTGTATCTGTGGGATGCTCCTGGCTCATGTGGTGGTGTATACAAGTAAACAGATTTTATCATTTTCCAAACATAACTCATGTTCTTCTTAAGCAGGAACCGAGGTTTCAACAGTAAAGGTCACAGACACAGAAGACAAAGTTACCAATAAGAAAGTCTTTTCTTGGAGGTGAGGTGGGCTTTTTGCACATTTCTCCCATGAATAACAGTGAAAACTAAATTTAAGCCCAAAAATTCCACTGGCAATTTTCACTCTAATTCTCCTTTTCAAAGCTATCTCGTGTCTATGTTATTTTACCAACTTTGACATTAAGTTCACAACGATTCTGACAATTTCTATCACTTTTACATTGACTGTGCAGTAGTATAATGCTGGCTCAATTATAAAAATGTTTTAAAAATTCAATCACCACCATCATTTTCAGCCTATAAATAAAAATTGATGTATCACATAGAACTGGTAATAATGACTTTTCAGTCTGTGTGACAGAATTCTATTATTTTCCAGTAATTTTCATTTTCTTTATATACTGCATGTTGGGTATCCTATAGCCATAAGTGAACCCTAAATGCACTCAAGTTTAATTAAACTTTACAGTGAACAAGAATGACACATGAGGTCTTGATTATACTATGTGAGATTGCAATTTCTTTTTGAATGACACAGACAATATCTGCTGGTGGTGCTGGTAAAAGGTCTCACAAAATCACATTCATTTAATGAATTAAACTACTAATGACCTAAACAAACTTTTCAAGAGAATACAACAATCAAAAATGCAAAGCACTCCAAGTAAATTTTTAATATCATAAAATTTCAGTGCTTTGTTAGTGTTATCAAATTCTGTGGTTAAGATGGAAAAATAATTATCCATCAATCCCAGTGAAATGGTTTTTTCTGCATGTATACTCCCATGACAAAGTAGACTATTTCATTTAATTTTTGAGAAGATTACCACCTACCAGAGAAGAGATATAAAATGCAGTAAATCAAATTATGAGCAACAACATTGACTTTTTTTTTTTTTTTAGTATTTTCATTTTTTATCGTAGTTTTGTAATGACAGCTTTTTTAAATGTAACTGTGTTATTTGAACACATAAGAAACAACACCTGGCACTTAGAATTCCATATTATTTGTGAATTCTTTTGCAACTAACAATTATTTGATGCATGGGCCTCAAGTGGAAATTACCAGAGACAGTGAAGAGAAAAATGTTTAACAAGAGGAACAGAGTTATGATACTTGACCCCAACGCTGGGGTGGAGTGGAGATTCATCTGCCCAGATGTCTCTCTATAGATAAAACTCCACAGAGAAACAACTTGGGAACCAAGAATGACTTTGCATCTGCATTTCAGGACTGTGCCCCTGTTGGTTCACGTTTACTGCACTTTGGTTCATACTATGGCGTGGTCTTCAGATATATGGGCTGGACTCATTGCAGATAAAACTAAACCAGCTCCCACCACGTGTTCGTGCCACAAGGTCAGACTAGACCTAAGTCATCACAAACCCTTCTGAAATGGGTATGATGTGGATGTCAGGTCCTTAGCACCAACTCATTGGTCCTACAGATGCACTCCTTTTTCTATGGGTCTGCTCCTATCACACAATTTTCCAGAAAGTTGTTTCATCTCTGACACCAGGCTCTCGCTTTACCCTACAGTAACATGAATTTTATTCTGCAATCAGTTTGGTAAGGTAAAATTGTTGCCAAGGGAGGCCTGTTCTATCACTTTTTTGGTGCTGTGACTTCGTCACTTCAAAGGCACAAGGAAATGCTTTGGTTTTGATACCATCATATTGGTGACTTTTTCAGACTAAATCTTGAGATTGGCAAGATAGCACTTTGAGACCTTACCCTTTCATAATGCTGAAGTTGATTTATGCTAGTAAAACTACATAGAGAAGTTAACTCTCAGTCTACATATGTAAGAATTCAGCTTGTTGAGAATTCAGTAGTAACAGGACTCAGGAGTAACAGATTTACTCCTGAGAATTCAGGAGCAACAGATTTACCATAATCTGTTAAATTATTACCACAGTTCTCAATGAGTAATTGTATGCTGCTTGGTTCCTACAAAACATACACACTACTTTAAGAGTTTTAAGGCATTAGAAAATGAAGACAAACAAATAAGGTAATCGTACAGACAAAAACTGTATTATTTTACCGTTATGGAAGTTCTGCACCATTCTAGTGTTTGCTTGTTGACAGCTCAGTTTATCTTCTATGTCCCAATGCTTTTTCCATGATTTCTCAATTTTTGATTACACTTAAGGTTCAATTCAGCACGTCCTTTTCTTTTCTGCTGATTCTTTCTCCAAGTTTTGGGGAATTTAGACATAGTAAAGCGAAACAGACAACCTGATAGCACTGACGGAAGCAGAGGAATCAAACTGACTAAAGAAAGTCTTCCCTTAGACCTTTAACTTAGAAGAAAGACACTTTCACAGAATGTACCTTTAGTGATATCAGTATGGATGCTTTCTACGCTGGGGAGAAGTAAATTGAGGGAAACCAAAGAATGGAAGAGTCACAGTGGAAGAGACGAAGAATGGGAGATATAAAAGAAAAAAGAAAAAAAAAAGTCAAAACAAAAAAAAAAAGCAATATAAATCTGATTTTGAAAACAAAAGAGGAAAGAAAAGAAGCAGGAAGCAAACAAAACAAGATGTTTCAGTGAAGAAAAGAACACAGCTAAGCATTTCATTTGAAATGTGAAGTACGTACAAATAAGAAAGCGTGTATCCTGATCTTTGAACAGTTTCGAAAATAACTACTGAAACAACCTTGAACAAGTTACAAGTTGCACTTGTGAAATCTGAAGCTTTGTTTTGAAGACTGAGCATAGACAAAAGCAAAATTTGTTGAAATGCATTACTTGTCCACTACTTCTGAAACACTGTAATTGTGCTTACTCTGTATTCCTGCACGCAACATTGAATTCATCAGTCTGCTGCCAGGTTTTCATTCCATATTGTATATTGTTGAAGTGTAAAACTGCTGAATGTGTTCCAGTGTGACTTAATCATATTACAGAAAATGTTCCAAGCTGATGTAATCAAATGCCTTTAATTATGGCAATCAAATGTATTATCAGTTTACTATTGCTAACCCATAGTTGATACGCAAAACCCAGCCTGAACTACAGCATGGGATAGCAGGGTGCACTATTTATACATGATTTAGTTTAACCTTATGGCAAAATACCTCTTTCCGTTTAGGTACAGATATCTTGTTGACAGATCAGTTTATCAAGGATCATCTGCTCAAGCCGTTCTTGGC
>NW_010531249.1:0-35557 GCF_000687285.1 Phaethon lepturus | reverse complement strand
TGATTCTGTGATTCTGTGATTCTGTGTAGTTAGTTTTTACTTGATTATGTAAGAGAAAATACTATAGAAAAAGAGACTGAAATAATCTCATTGCACAAAAGTAACTACTTGCCTGATAGCTAACTAGGACCCTTGTGAATACTTGTGAAGGAGAAGGAAGTAAGCTTAAGTTCTTAGTTCAAATCAGGCATTGCAGAGGGAAAGGGCAGATGTTTCACAAACAAATCTTCAGTACTGTCATCCAGGACTGATGGATGCTGATAATACACTTTGTCGTCTCAAAAATCACAGACCCTACTCTCTGTGCAAGGTAACATTCAGAAGTGGTGCAATGAGAGCTCTGAAGCAACACCTGAGTCAGACTCAAGAGCTGGGCTTCTGCTCTGTATAAGGTATCCAGATATATTTCTGCACAGTGGCAGATGTTCATATGACCTGAGGGGGGAAATTTTTTACTTAAACAGAAGTGCCATATTATATGTCATAAGGTATCATTCTTAGGCTCCAGCTGCCTTTCCAGAGGGAAAAAAAAATCCTCCATAGGTCCTGTACCAGATCTATCAACTTAATGGAGATATCTCATATAGCCTAGGTCAACTCCATAAAGAAAATCTGAGAGAGTTGGGGTTTTTCGGCCTGGAAAAAGAGAAGGCTCCAGGGAGACCTTCTTGCAGCCTTCCAGTACTTAAAGGGGGCTTAGAAGAAAGATGGAGACAGACTTTTTAGCAGGGCCTTTGAGACAGGACAAGGGGTAATGGTTTTAAACAAAAAGAGGGTAAATTGAGACCCGATCTAAGGAAGCAATTTTTGACGATGAGGGTGGTGAAACACTGGCCCAGATTCCCAGAGAGGTGGTAGATGCCCCATCCCTGGAGACATTCCAGGTCAGGTTGGACGGGGCTCTGAGCAACCTGATCTAGTTGAAGATGTCCCTGCTCACTGCAGGGGGGTTGGACTAGGTGGCCTTTAAAGGTCCCTCCCACCCAAACTATTCTATGATTCTATGATAATATGATTCTATGATTAACTCAAAGGTCATTAGGCATTTTTTTCCTGTGTTCTACTCTATGACTTGAGTTTGGGGAACTGAATCAAACCCTAATGGTAACATCTGTTAAAACACATAATTTTCCACAGGTAGGTGCCAGCATCCATAGCAGGTTTAAGGTTTAAGGTTTAAGTCTCCGTTATAGTCAATGCAGATTGAGTCAGTGGAGCCTTGGCAGTGATTCAACTTAAAATACTTGAATTAATGATTGTCCAGTTTAGGTGCTTTTGATCTTAGTGGTTAGCAGCCCAAATGAGGGCACCTAATAAGTGGCCGCAGTTTGGAGAAAAGAGAGGAGGTCAGAAGCTGATAGAAGGAGATGTTACCTCATTACTCATCTCTACTGCTTCTAGAAAACAACATTGAGCAAGAGTGAGTTTAAAAAGTCCCTGCTGTCAGGGGTTAGATAAGCCAGGAAGTCTATAATGTAGTGGTGGAAGTGAGTTTTAGCAGCTTTCTCAGGTTGTACGAAGAAAAGAGTTGGACTAGATTAGGTGCTGCTATCTACATTATTTCCTTGGTCTGACCTCCAAAAGTTTCCCTTCTCTAAACAAATCTGAAGAATCTTTTCATGTGTGTGTGTCCTCTTTTAGTAATCTCTCTAAGTTACTCTTGAGACTAGATTGTGTCATGCCTAATTATTCTCACATCATCGTGAACAATACTGAAAGGAATCATTTGTGTATCTTTTTTTCTTTTTTTTTCCTGATGAAAACAGTGTATGTAATCACACAGTCTTTGTGTATGTCTGTATATCCCTCTGGCACCTTTTGAACCTGCTCTCTAATCTCAATCAAGACTAGAGCTCACACAGAACATCCCCTAAAAACAGTAAACTGGGTAAAAGAAATATTAGAATTGAAAATTCATAAGTTTGCTCCCAATAATTTTTGTTCCTGTTTGTAAAATACAGTATTGAATATCAAATATGGTACCTTGTCTTACTTCCAAAATTCTCTGTGAGAAAGACATACAGGCACAGATAAAAATACAGTATTGAATATCAAATATGGTACCTGGTCTTGCTTCCAAAATTCTCTGTGAGAAAGACTTTTAGATACAGGCACAGATAGCAGAAAAGATTAGCATCATTTCATTTAAAGGTCAATTGACTAAGAGACATGAACCCATAGTAAATTAAGTCACATTTATTTCTAATCGAATGTGATTGCAACTGAAGAGCATGTGATTGACATTATAATTTTAAATGACTGCAAACATTAATGTAAATAAGCTAACAGTTTATGTAAGAAAAAGATGTAAAGGAAAGTGTCCTGGGTTCAGCCAGGGTAGAGTTAATTTTCTTCACAGAAGCTAGTGTGAAGCTGTGTTTTGGATTTGGGATGAGAAAATGTTTGGGTTGTTGCTGAGCAGTCAAGGACTGTCCGGCTTTTTGTGCTGGGCTGCCAGCGAGCAGGCTGGGGGTGCCCGGGGAGCTGGGAGGGGAGCTGACCCCAAATGACCAAAGGGATATTCCATACCATATGATGTCATGCTCAGTATATAAAGCTGGGACGAAGAAGAAGGAAGGGGTGGAGGGACATTCGGAGTGATGGCATCTGTCTTCCCAAGAAACCATTATGCGTGATGCAGCCCTGCTTCCCTGGGGATGGCTGAACCCCTGCCTGCCCATGAGGAGTGGTGAATGAATTCCTTGTTTTGCTCTGCTTGTGTGCGCGGCTTTTGCTTTACCTGTTAAACTGTCTTTATCTCAAACCATGAGTTTCCTCACTTTTACTCTTCAGATTCTCTCTCCTGTCCCACCATGGAGGAGGGAGCGAGCAGCTGCGTGGGGCTTAGTTGCCAGCTGGGGCTAAACCACGACAGAAAGTTACAGTTTTAAAGAGCATTATTCACTAAATTCATTCATCAGTAGACACCCAGCGTGCCTTGTTGAGAATCAGTTCCGATTTCTACTGATGCATTTACCGGCTTTTAAGGTGGACTTCTCCATTTCAGGAGAACTGATTTCCTTAATATTTTCAAACACAGAAGAATTTTGCACTTCTTGGAATGCAACTTAACTTCAAGGAAAAATGTTAACAGCTTGTGAGAGCGCTAATTAGAACATCATAAAATATATTGAGCTTCTTCGACACTAACTTAACCAGAAAATGAAACTCAGTATGTTATGAAAAGCTGAGTGGTTTACTTCTATCTTCATGTCTGATCAAAGAACCTTAAAAGTCAGAATTCAATTTTAGTTCCTATAATGTCACTTTTTATGTTACACATCTTTTTATCATAACCTTGTATACTTCCAAGTTCCAGAGTCACTTATCACTGGCAGACCTGCTACCTGTTCCCTCCACACAAGGCAAATAAGCCTACAAATATGTACAGACACCTAATTAATAAAATTAACACAAGACATCCATTGTGACAGACATAAATATGTACATAACTGTCCACAGAAATGTGACCCAAATAATTATGATTTGGCTTTTGTAGCTGTATATATACATACAAACGGGGACACAACTTGTTATCCATTTTTGAGCAGATGCTTCATTCACACATTTTCTGTTTTGGTGGTTGTCTCTACAGTGCCTTAAAGAGAGGGTTAAAGATACAACAATTTTGCTTTCTCAGTGAGAAAAGATTGACGCTCGAATCAAGGAAGTAGCTATGCCTAAATTTAAGGTATCTGGTCAGAGCTGGTTAAGAGTATTTCATATACTGTTGATGGAATCAGGTAAGATGCCATGAAGGTCTCAGGGAAGATATACTGTCTGCTTCATTTCTGTCATTGAAGTTTGCATACAAGCTCTTCCTCTGGAGGCCTTCACAGGTATACACCTCTTCTCACTTGTCTTTATATACTTTAGTGGGGTCATACATGGTGTGGTCAGATACACATGGCATAGGCACTCCCACAGATACCACCTGTTCTCTCAGTGCCAACAATTCATGTGCAGTTTCAGTTCCCTCTTAGATAAACTGTGACTCCAAATCCCTGATCCAGACATGGCAGCAAGTGAATCTTTATGAAATGAAATCGGTTGGAAAATAAAATTTGCACGCTGTATTTCAGAAACAGTTTTGCGTATCAGGCTTCCTGTTTCAGCACCTACGTGCCATGGCTGAGGTACCCTAGGGTTCAGCTCACCACAACTTCCGCTGGTTTTGCCCTATGTGGGTGTTTGAAAATCTGGCTAAGTTTTCTTTAAGAATTCAATTTAGGTCTATTTTTCTTCAATGGGACTCAAGATCTTCTAAAAACCTGACATCAGTTGCTCATGTCAATTGTTTTGAAATATGCATCTTAATATCTGGAAACTATTTAAAGTTTATCTTGTTCTTCTTATCACTTACTTTCTCCAGGAAAAAGACTGATGTTTGACATAATTTAACAGTTTGATGAAACAGCACTCCTGAGATAGATAGATAGATAGATAGATAGATAGATAGATAGATAGATAGATAGATAGAAACCCATCTTGAGATAGATAGATAAAAGCCCATCTTCCTTGTGTAGCCAGCAGAGCCAAGTAAGTTATTTTAAAATTATTTGTTATTATCTGACTCTTAAAAATGGACAAAAATAAAAAACCACAGTTTTGAAAGCTTTCAGTAACTCACTTTTTAAAACTGAAAAACATTATTATTTGCAGCTTTTTTTCATCTATATTGTCTGTACCATGGTGGGAATTGGAAGTATCTTTAGAATATCTGGGGTTTTTCCTCATGAATTATTCAGACTGTATTCAACTACACTGGGAAATTCTCAAAAGCAATTAGAAGGACTTTTAGAAGAAATTTTAAACATTTCCATTTATTTATCTAACAAGACAGTAATTTGTTTATTTTTAATACACATGCATTAGAAGTGACAATGACAACTGGGGATTGTTTTAAATGTCAAATTGCTTAGTTAATTTTTGTATTGAATTAATTGTTCATGTTTTAGTGCTTAAAAGGCATAGTACATGTGTAGAGGGGCTGTTTTCTCAATACTCATGAGTACTAAGATATTTAAAGTTTTATTTTTATGATGTAAATCACACTAATCTATATAACACAAAAACCTAACCTGCATTTTGCAAATATTTTTGTTACTTTTCCTGATAACAGAAAACGTAAGTCCTTTTATGTAGAAACACTAAGAGTGTTATGAAAATGTCACCCCAGCTTTGTTTTAATGACCACTCCTACTTACACGTCAGATTTAAAAACTGAGCACTTTTCCTGCAATACTGATTTTACTTTAGATAGTATATGAATAATTTGGTCTACTTGAACACTTCTTAAAATGCTTCTACTGACACATCTGAAATAGGAACATGAAAAATACCCCTAAAAACATTATCCATCACATAAGAAAAAGAATTGGTTTTGCTTCCACAAAAATCAAGTGCTATTATCTTCACCTGCACAGCAATACCAAGGAAAGCATTGCCTATGAAAATAGTGACTCGGCCCCTGAAAATGAAGAGAACTTTCTAGCAAAGATCAGTGTTTTTCATTGACCACTTAATTTTTTCGTGTTCATACTTTCAAGCTTTGTTCAAGAGCCAGAAGGGTTAAAATATGTCTTTAAGAAGAGTTGAATATGAGGAAAAGATTGCAGGAGCTAGGGCTTTAAGAACACCAAATATCCTGAATCTTGGACTCACAGAAATTACATAAATTGAGCCTGAATTTTCCTGAATTTTGGAAAAATGCTTGAACCAGGAGCTCCTGGGAAGGTAGCATTCAGGAGGTCTAAGCAGGGCACATTTCATCAAAACTGACTACGCAAGAGAAAGTGTGAAATTGGCCAGATGTAAAGTGCTTCCAATAAACACAGCCAACAAAATTGCTGTTTTAATAGGTAACTAATCTTTTTTTTAAATGTTGCAAGTATGACAGTTTCCCGCAGCAGTTCTCATACTTCTCTGCTCTGGATGTGTAAATGGCCCTTGGAAAATGCAGTTGCACTCACTTCCAGTAGTGTAAAAGACTTGTGGCATCATTTGGCTTCATATGTATTAAAAGGAGAGAAAGCTTTTCTCCAAATTTCTGCAAGCTCTTCAAAAGAAATCCATTATTTACGTAGACACTAAAGCAGTAATGGCATTAGCAGTAATACCTTTTTGTGTACCCCTGAGCTAAAAAAGAGTGGTTTGGCATTCAAGTTATAATAAAAGCTCAAAGGTGGAGTGCTAGACAAAACATGTCCAATAGAATAAGGAACAGGCTACAAGACCAAACAGCAATAGATGTATGTTTCCCTTTTTATGATAATAAAATAAGGTGCACACACACGTGCACACACACAAAGGATGCCAGACTAAGTAATTCTGCATCCCCAGTTCTGAAGTAGGTGCCAGTACATCTGTTTGATTTGTTATGATCTTCTGTACAGTCAAAGGATGTCCCACCTTGTGCTTGCAATCACGGGAAGCTACAAGAGGCTTTCACAAAATCCTAGGCGTGCTATATCCCAAAGAGGTTTTATGCAGCTCTGTTCAGTGACCAACATATACACAAATCAACATTTGTGTATATGTTTGCAACATTCAGGTGTTATAGCTAGAACAGCATAAACATTTATGGCCCCGTCCTAAGGTCATTGAATATTTTATTGTAAAGGTGTATTAGTCCATTGGAAAATATAGTTATAGTCATAGTGGTTTGGTAACTCCGAGTCATTAGAAGCTATTAGTTACAGAAAATGGTCATGTAAGACTGTAAAAAATACCCTTCTAAACTGTGGCACTATTCATTCTTCTGTATTTACAACTGGACAATGTAAAACCTTCCTCCTTGTTGCTCCTACTCTAATGTTCTTGCATGTTTCTTGAGATATATTTTCCCTTAATACTTTTAATTAGTATTTTAAGTACCTTGCAGCTGTAACAAAGTCAGCAGAGTGATCCTGCATTCTAATTCCACAGTAAAGAATAGGGTTTATGTGTAACCATAGAGCAGATATTTCAGAAGAAATCAAGTTTTATTTAAAACAAAACAAAACAAAAAAAAAATAGAAATTATCATTTAAGGGTTTTCTTTGCTTAAAGAAAAAGATTACTGGGGCCTCTTCCTAACCATTACCATGTAGAATATGTCTCTGGCTTAATCTATGCACCAGAAAATACTGGTCAAATAATTCTTTTTCCACTTGTATAATAACGAAGTGAAGATTAAGGTTAGATGACCTGCTATTCTTAATGAAGTATTGCTCTCCTGCAGTAGTTAATCCACAAGGAAGAAAACAAAAAAGGAAAAGGAAAAAAAAAAACCAAAATCCCACACATAGAACATGCTAGGTTATTATCTAGTTAAGAAAATATTTCCACTGCATTCCTATTGGCTCTGTCCTTGCATGTCTTCCTTTCATCGTTGCAGAAGCTCTGCAAGTATATGCCTGCCTGACTACCTTGCTTCATCCTTCCTCAAACACATAAAAAAGGTAGTCGTTTCATTGACGTTTAAAAAAAAGTAATTCATAATGTCTAGTTGCATGTCTTCATTAACAGCTTCAAAAAAAAGATAAAGTTTGAAATCTAGAAAAAAATCTCTGTATTTTATTTCCAGCCATGCTACTTCTTGTAAACTGTAAGTATATTCAAGCCAATAAATAACTACTTTTGGCTCTCTCCAAGCTGTGCAACTACACAGTTACCCAGAAGAGCATTTTGGAAATCTTAGTTAAGCTAGGTTATTATGTGATATGTACTGATCCAAATAGAAAGTTCAGCTGAGCATATTGAAACGCCATGTGAATCCAAAGTACACACAAGACTAACAATGACAAAATTGAGTCTTCTGATGAGGGCATCTATGATCTGTGGACAAAAGATTTTACAGAAGGTCAATATTTTATTCTTTTGATTACAGGGATCTGGTTAATGTCTAATGATAAGCTCATATATATTTTAGAAATCATATTAATATGAAGTGGTAGGTTTTTAATCAGGAGGTACAAATTGCCCTCACTTAGGGCTTAAAATCTTAAATAATTTAACTTGAATGCACCTTATGATAATATAACAGGAGTATCAGCAGATGTATTTCAGTTATTCCACATGATGCTTATTATCAAGGATTGTTCATTGTATCTTCCTCCATTTCCTCATTTTTATGATGCATTCTTTTCAGAATCTACTTTTCTGCCTCCTTTAAATATATTTTTTTAAATACTAATAAACCAGATAACTTTTTTTAAAATAAAATCATACTGTATTCATTTAAAAAAAATATTTTCTGACTCCTGCTTTCTCTCTTATATCTTTATGAATCTCTGGGTAGATCCTTGGCCATTTCATATCTGTCTTCAAAACTTTTTCTATTAATTGTTTGAATATTTTGCTTTGAAAGGATTCTTTGTATAATCAGGTAGCTACAATGTCCACAATAAATTGTAAGTGATTAATGTCTGATGCCTTTTTCAATTAGAGTCTTTTGGGAAGATATATATAGGTAATTTAAATTCTCTCACTTTCATATTTATCATATGATCCTGAAATGGGAACACTATGAATATTTAAGGTTTTGAGATGGTTTTGTTTAAATAAATCTATTCAAGAGGACAACCATCCTAATAAGTAACATAACGTTTCGTGTTGGTACCTCAG
Organism: Phaethon lepturus; assembly: GCF_000687285.1. Classification (NCBI taxonomy): domain Eukaryota; kingdom Metazoa; phylum Chordata; class Aves; order Phaethontiformes; family Phaethontidae; genus Phaethon; species Phaethon lepturus. The sequence continues at coordinate 26,950 of NW_010531249.1, read as the reverse complement.
CTGCATAGCAGAGGAACAGTAAAGGAGCCAGAACAGCCATGACAATTGTGTTGTAACAGATTTCAGCACTCAAGTTCTAGTAGCTTATCAAGGCATAAAAAAATTGCTTAAAATCCCTGAGGTGCAGCAACACTTTCCGGCGCACACATATCAGCTAGAATAAGAACCTTCCAGCCTTTCATCACTTCAGGAGTGAACTCCATCAAATAGCATGGCTTTTCCCAGTTGCTGATCCCCGACACTTCAACGATGGGTCATCAGTTCATCAGCTTGCTTAAGTGCAGTTAGTTTTGAATGCTCAGAAAACAGAGTTTAGTTTTTATTGCCATTTGCAGCTAGACCAGTTTTCTCAAATGTTGATTTTTAACTCATCTAAATAGATGAATGTCTGGCTTCAAGGTAAGTGATACTTGATTCATAGTTCTGTACAATGTCATTCCCTTGAAAGGAACTGCAGGAATAGGGAGCATCAAGGATAATTGCTTTGCAATGGGCTTCAGCTCTCAGCTCCACTCTTTTTCAACTTTCAAAAGTAAAGATTAAACCCCAAGGGTATAGGAAAGGAAAGCCACCTTTTACCAGTCAAATAGCAGAAGCCCTCTTCTCCTCCTTCTCTTTCTCACACTTCAAGAGTAACCTCTAACATACGTGTGAGCTGTGTACTGTGAGCAGCTACCCCTGTGCAGACCCGGTGATGGATCAAGATTTAATTTGTTACAGGAGTTCTTGGAAAATGCAAATGGAAAAAATAAAACTAAGGCTGGAAATAAGCCTGTTTCTTAATTGCTCTAGCAATCTTCCAGAACACTGTTTTTGGTCAAGTTTTTGATTTAATTAAGTACCACATAGTAACTATAATTAATTAGTAATCTCATAGCACATTTTCCTTCAAACTCAGCCTACTGGTAGGACTTCCATTGACAAATACAACTGCTCACTTTTTTGTGCATAGTACAGTAGGACTGCTGTTCTCTCCATTGCATCCTAGTTGCATGACGAGTCTTTAGGAGAAAAGATCCTTCTATGATTAATTAGCTATCTCCAGTGCTAAAAGTAGCACAGACTGCAGTTTGCATTGCTTTAACTTATCAAGGGTGGACTAGTTCTATTGCAATTACATCTCAGGGCAAAGTGACATTAGAAAAGCATACTGTAAACTGCATCACTGATAGGGACTTGTAATATTGATAATCTGTTAAACTGGCAGTAATCTTAGACCTGTATTGACAGTGCCAAATGTTAAGCTTTTGTCTGCAACGCTCCTCCCCATCCTGACCCACAAGAAGAAAGGAATGAGGAAAAAATCTTAAGCAATATTTTATATGAACATTAAATTTCCTTGTTGTTCTAACAGTTCATCTTCCACTCTATCCATATATCAAAATGTCAGCCAAATTGACCTTGGATAATAATAATAATAATAATTTTAAAAATAAGCAATTTTCTTTAAAAGCATACCCTAGATTTTTTTGGTGGAAAAATAAAAAAATATATATATTTACCATATGTATATACTTGTTACAAAACAAAACATATATATTTTTTGGCCTTTGATGTTTTTGATGCATTCAGAGTAATTTTTCACAGGCAGAAAAAAAAAATCCAGTAAAATTAAAAAATGCATGTTCATATTTAGTGTATTCATAACTAACAAGAAAATACATGCAAATCTGCATCTGAGGATTAAAATTAAAAACCTAAAACTCTGAAAGAGCATTTGCACACAACTCGCTGACTGGCATTCAGGCTGCATGGTTTAACAGAAATGCTGCAGCAGAATTATTGGATAGAGGTTTTCTAGTATAAAAGCTGAAGTGCAAAACAAATGACTTGCACGCTGTGCTTACATTCAGGTAATAGACAGAAATGGTTGCTCGCTCAGGGGTTCCCACTCCGAGTGATTGCAGAGCTAGCTGGTGATCATGACTCTCTTCCACTTGTGCGGCATCTGGTTTGTTCTTTTTCCCTACTGACATGATTTAATTGACATGTTCGAATAAACATTGTTTGCTTTTTGCCCACTCACTGTTAAGAAGCCCAATCTTATTTTTGCCACCTGGAGAAGCATACTTGTGCCAGCCACAAAAACTCCTGGGTTACTACTAGTGTGAGGACTGGCACGATCTGGGCTGAGGACACCTCAAAATAGCACCTCCCTTCACACCTGCTTAAAGCCCGAGCAAGACAATAAATCTTTAATAAGAATATGTTATCAGAACTGCTTGAGGTGTGCATCAAGACATCATACCACACATCAGACAACTAACATTGATGTTTTGAAGTGCTGCTATGCAAAACCCAGTAACAATAGGGGACATAGTGGCGCTGGATTAATGGTTGGACTTGATCTTGAAGGTCCTTTCCAACCTTAGTTATTCTGTGATTCTGTGATTCTGTAACATCTTTCCTAGCAGCCCTCATGGTCAGTAAGGAGAGTCTGAGGATTGCATACTGAGTCCACAAGTGATAGCACCTCACACTCTTCTTTGGTACTCTGTGAATGTTATTTCCTTCTGTATATTAATGTTCTATTAATTAATGCTCTATTTTCTGATATGTCCATATAGAAAGTTGATAGTATTCAAGGTTATTGAAAAAGGTTCATGAAAAGGGTTAAAGAATTGGTAGAATGCCTTTTCATCTTCACTCAGGGAATATCGATGAAGTTTCATCAAATCAGATTGTTATGTGAGAACCACAGTCCGAAGAAACCATGCTATAGTACTAAGTCTTTAAGCACTTTATTTTGACAACCATCTTGCGATTTGGCTTTGAATCCTAAAGATTCCCTCCCCATAGCAAAGGCCACTGTAATTTTCTAACAGGTGCCACGTCTATGAAATTGAATGTTTTGGGCACAACAACGCACTGTCAGGTTTTGGCCTCAGTGGGTAATTTTGTATCTCTGGATACTTTGCAATTTTGTACTCTTGGAAATTAGGCTATTAAGCTGCGACCAGCCAGTCGGTTGTACTGAGCTGCTGAACTGTACATCCTGAAAAGGGAAACTCCAAGATCATACTGAACTGTGGAGCAGCAGGCCAACAGAGCCACCCTGGTGGGAGAAAGGAAGCAATATTAATTTTGGAAATTACTCTATTTCTACAACAAAAACTAATCTCAAGAGAGCTCCAGAACAATCAAAGCTACGTTCATGCTGTCAAGGTGTTAGGATGGATTTAAGTAATCCTGAACTCCGCTGCAGCGGTTCACACGAAGTGATAAAAAGACGGAATTCAGAGCATAGCTGCACAATAATAAATGTCATGGAAAATGCACAGAGCTAAAGCAGGGGGAGAGAGGGAAAAAAGAGAGAGAGAGAACCAGAGAGGTTATTATAAGAGAAACATGTCTAGAGAAGACACAATAGCTTTCTGCAAACAATTGCATTAATATGAAGAGGGCAGGACTCAATTGTTCATATTGACTACAGTAAGAAATGAGGGCCAAATACAGCATAGAACTGTTTGGCTGTAAATAAAATAAAAATAATTAAAAAAAATGAAGTACTAAAATGAGCGCTAAAAAGAAGATTACAATGATAGCTAAAACTATTCTAGAGGTTTTCGCATCAGCAGGTTGTTGGGGTTTTTCTTACCATGGAAAGAATAAAAAGAGTTAAAACCAATCTCTCCATTAGAAAAAAGAGGTTTGTTGGTCATTAGAGTAATTTCTTTCTCACTTAACGGATTGCATGGTAAGTTCAGGCTGCAGCTAAAAAAATGGTATTTGCAATATCACAGAATTCAGGGACCTACAACAAAGTAAAAAAATGTCAGTTGATTTGAATAATTCTGTTCTGGCCATGTCCCCTTTTTAAATGTTACAATATCTATATTATGTACTTAGAATAGGCAGCTAGATTATGGTCTACATCATTCTTCACTTTCTTTGAGGTGAGTAAATCACTATCATCATGAGAACGTAAGAAGAATAGTCACCCTGGCTCGGAGGAAAGATTCATCTCCTAACAGGCAGTGGTAGAGGCCCTGAGAAAGAATGCCTAATCTGCAGTTTCAGTAATGTGCGGCACAAAAGCTTTGTGAGGTGGTGGTTGTATTTCCACCTTTATGTTTAACAGCCCATGCATTCAGAAGATTTTCTTCATACTGTTTCTTTTAGAAACTGCCAACTGTCCTAAACTGCCTTTTCTCATGAGAACTCCCTCTTGTCAGAAGCTGAGTCTGAGGTCTGTTTTCTTTTGTTTTGTTGGTTTTTTTTTAAATTTATTGCTACTATTCTGCTGCTGTTTCTTTTCTTTAGTAGCATGAATGCTGTCATGTCATGATCACTTTCACATAAATTGCTTTCCCCAGTTTCCAATTTTCATTCAGTCATAGAGACCTACTCAAAAACAAATTAGAATCAAAACTAAAATAACTGATCTTCATTACCAACCGTTGGTATTTTCTTTATTACTGCTACACTTTACAAGAACTTTTGAAGTGTCTTTGAAAAAAAAAGATATGATCTGATGTAATATTTCTCCAACAGGCAATCAAGTAATGCAAGTTTGTTGTTAGTACCAATCCTACCTTCTGATATTTATTCTGTATTCAAAGAAAAATATAATCTACCTACTGGTGCAAGGATCTGGGATAAAATTCTCCCACAACACCCAGTTCCCTTTCTTTTGCATTTCACACTTCTCACTCTGCTGCCTCTCTCATATCTCTGAAGTGCTTTATTTACAATGCTTTCTTTTTGACATTTTTCCTGATCAGGCTTTATACTAATATTCCAGTCCTGACCTTATCTCACTAGATCTAAGTGATACCAGAGGGCTGTTTTGTTTGTTTACAGTCTGTGTATACTAACATTAAGATTTCTCATTGCTTGTTTCCTGTAACAATGCACAGACAGCTAAGATTTCAACAAGATACCTTGTTATGTCCCCTTGTATCTCTTTGATAGTCTTGGAGCCATTTCTGTCCTTTTTGTCAGTGAGATTTCTTTTTTTTTTTAATCTTTTTGTCACTAGTCCCTTACCCATACTTTAAACTTTACACTGATTCATAAGTCAATCAGCATCCCCTATCTCAGCAGATAAATCACCTTGTTTCCTAGAAGTCATTTTTCATGGAATGTCATGCAATGCAATATAGGAAAGAATTATCAAGGAAATCACAGGGAAAACTTATTTTGGAGGATCCTTAAGAATTTCTCTTCATAAGGGACAGTAGATTCACTCAAAAAGTTATTTTTACTGTTGAGTATGATGACAACGTCACCTTTCTGAAAGCTCGTTTGCTAGAAGTAACTAAGAAGTAAAACTTTCCTATTAGTTCTTCAGGTTTTCTTAGCCGATCTTCAAAAAGTTCTGCTCAGGAACTCTATCAAGATTTTTACATGAATAACAATTTGGAAAGGACCCCCAGTTCATAAAAAAAAGTAATAAATAAATGAATACATTTAAAGCCGCTCTGTGCTTCTGCTGGTCATTTCAATAAAGAGCAGTATTTGTCTTGGGAACTGTGAAAGCCTCTACTAAATGTTACATAAAACAGTCTACCAGACAGTTATAAATAAGCTAAATAGCTATGAGCTGCTGAAATTTGGTGGGACGGTGAAAAATTCATTCAATTTCTAGACTTATCTTTGCACTTCATATGGAATAACCTACATAAAAAATGAACGCTAGAAAACAGAGGAACCAATAAAACTACAATGTTCCCAGTATTAATGTAAGAAAGCAAGTAAAGCTCTCCCATAAGGACAGGAATTTTGAAACGGGGAGAAGTAACTTCAGTCAGACTGTGAAACGGCTGTCACCATGCTAAGGAGGACAGAGCAGTAATGTGGAATTGTGCCGTTACACAAAAAAGGGGCACAAAAAATGTACAACAAACTCCCAGGAAGGCCCAGACACAGCTGTAACATTCTGCATACTATACATATGCATCGCATACTCTGAAAACTACAGATTATGAAACATTTTATTCCTCAATTTGGGAAATTACTGAGCTTCTACTAGTGCTCAACATAGCATTATTACAGTGATAACGATGACAGTTTTGCAAATGTATCTGTCCAGATTTTCCTCTTTAATTTTTTATATCCCTGGAGAATTAATACTTAAGAGAGCTGATGAATACATAGACCCTATACTAAAAAATTAAAAATGTGAATAGGCAGCTCATTTTAAACAAGAAAGCAGAGATTGATTTCCAGCAGTTCTTTACAATTTTAATTCCATAAAAAGGTGACGAGTGACTGAGTTCTTAATAAATCAGAAAAATCCAACTCATTGTCATCTCAAGTTTAAGACTTATTTCGTGACAACAATATATTTAGACTCACTTTTTTCTACATTCTCAAAAAAGTGTGGGAAAGTTTTTTCTAGCTATAACATCAGTGAATCAGTTTTGGTTAGATGCTCAAAAAATTGAACATGAAAAACACATTTTTTCAACCAGTACAAAAGGTATTCATTTAAGTAAGATATTTCAAAAACAGACCCAAGTTATCATCTTCTAAATCTAATAGGGTGAAACCTTCAGAAAGTTAGAAATCTTATGGTATACGGAAATTATTTTAACTTTTCAAGGAGTTCTTTTTGGTGTTATTTTTGGCACAGTAGAGAACAGAGGGAATATGAGATCAGATACTTTTTTAGATAAAGAGTTGGAATAGAAGTCATGCAACACACAGGGTAGACAAAAATAAATGCTACTGTTACATCTCTTACGTAAGGGACTCATTCTCCCCTTTCACACCAAGCAAAGAACACACTGCTCAGCTACTTACTCTGTCATGAATAATACCTCCATGAATCTGACATCATTTAGTCATCTAGCAGCCAGGCAATGAAAGAAAGAAAGAAGGAAAAAAGTAAACCCCTGGGAAATGCTAGACAGCTCTGGGTCATTCTGCAACTACATTACAGTCCCCAAGTCCAGGATTTCTTACAGAAAGCAAAATACGAGGAAAGCTGAAGAGGAGGAGGAGAGTATGGTGGATTTTCAGGTACAGTTTCAGTTTCTAGACCTATGTTTATACTTTACATGGAATAAATTGCTCTACTGTAGGATTGGAAGTGGCCAGAATATTCATCCAGAAGTAGGTATTTAGAAGAGCTCCAGTCCCACCAGTTCACAATACATGCCAGGGAGCTGAGCCTAAGGTGCCGGCTGGGCTCTGAGACTCCATGACAACAACAAAGGTGCTTTTTTTGCCTCTGTCTGGCCATGGTTATCCCCAAAAATTCTCTCCAGTATTTCTGTCCAAAGGATAACTCCACTGAAGAAGTGCAAAAGCTCACTGTGTCTTCTAAATCAGCCTATAAACTGGAGCAAGGGCAGTCTGTTCATGTGTTCATGCAAAGGTCCTGGAGAGAACGAGTCCTGTTATTACCAGATCCTTTGAACAACCAGTGCCAAGCAAAAAGGATGCGACATGTAAATTGCTCTGACAAAAAGTGTTTCTCAGCAGCATGTCCCTTTCCATCCTGTAGTCATGCCTATGAATGGCAATGAAAAGTGCAAGATGAACTGGAGGCTCCAGCTTTCTTTGTCCATTTCAGCAGTTGAGGAATTGCTAATTTTAGTCAATCCTGACCAGGGAGCTGAAATGGAGGGGTCAGCAGACCTGGGAATATGAGCCAGTTCCCTGCTTAAAAAAAGGAAGCAAAGGGATCTGGGGAGGTAAAGGAAAGCTCAAAGCAGATTAGCAGCCTGTGAAGCTAGTAGTCCCTCACAGATTTACATCTCTGTCTTTTGGGTCCCATGCCTCTGATTATTAGACACCTACAAGTTCAGTACCATGCTCCAGGCACCAGAGATGCAAGGGTATTTTGCAGTGCTGCTTTGTCTCCAAAATGATTCTCTACACACAAACTGCAATTCTGGTAGCGACCTGTATATTTTCAAAATATTTCTCTGCATGACACCCTCTTCAAAATGTTAAGGCTATACTAGAGAAACTGCTACATATAGGTTTTCTGAATGGGCTGGTAACCCACAGCCTTGAGTTTCAACTGCCTGTGACTGAAGATTCAGTTTTGTGAACCACAGTTTTGTGATACTGGCTCGATTTTATAAAGAGATTGGTTGCTTGAGCTGTAAGATAGTATGTAAGGTAAAGCTGTGCAAGATAAGAAAAGTATAAACATATAAAGAATGTTGAGACTGATGGTTATCAACTCAAGATTCAAAATACTTTCATGAAAAGTTATAAAACACTAGGGCAGAAAAGAATAGTGAATCAGAGAAAAACAAGTTCAAGGAGGAATTGTCCCAAGGAATAATGGAGGTTGACTTGACTCTAAATGGCTGATGCCTGTCAGCTAACAGGGACTCATTAGGGAACTCAGTGGGATCGGGGAACATATTCATGCTTAGGTCAGTAAGATGACAATCCTTGCATTTATTACTGACAGAAACAACTTACCGTGCACTAGAAGGTTATGTGAATCCTGCTTGTAGGGTCTTTTTGTACATGGTGAAAGATACACAAACAAAAGTGGCTGGGTGGAAGGAAGATTACGGAAGATTATTCCTGCACATGAATAAGAAAACTAGTAGGCAGAGAGCACCGTTTCAGCAAGACCATTCTTCACCACCTGGCCGGGAGAAACCAGCAAAGGGGGCTGAAAGGGCTGCTGGCTGCATTCAGTAGTAATTGTGGTGAGGACAGAGAAATATATTCTCGACATGAAACCAGTGCCAAGCCAGCACTTCTTCCCGCTTGCTGCAGGGAGGTTCACTGCAGGATGCTCTCCAGGCCCAACCCAGTATCCCCAAAGTTCTCCCTGTAACCTGCTGTTGTGGTACAAACCCACTGTCAGTTGAGCTCTGATGTGGACTCCACAAAGAGGGAGTATTCAGTCCATGGCCAAGAAACGGCTAATTATTTGTGTAGGCTATGTACAGCATTACCGCCAGCCCCAAAACGCTATCGTTGGCTCAGCCATTCTCTGCCAGGATGAAGGCAGGGCTCGGGAGGCACCTCTCATGGCTGAGCATTGCACATGCTAAATGGCTCCACACGCGCTTGCACGCTTGCATGGGCCATGCGCCTGTGCTAAGATTGGCATCATCCCAGGGCCAAATATGAGACTACTTAATAGCTACATTTCCATCGCCTGTGAAACCCAGTCTTAGTTGGGTTAAAACACTGGGCCAGCGGTGTTTTAACAGAAGTATGTGGTAGGAGATATTGTCAATGAAAGTCACTGAGTTAGAAGGTCATGAAGATTTATAATTATGCTGGGTTACAGGACTGCTTTTTGTAGGCTGTAGGAACATGCTCATGTTCTTCAGTACCTCCTTTCCCAGAGCCTAACTTGGATTTATCTGCGGTGAGGCAGGTTTTTCTCCTGACAGCTCTGGTCAGCTTAGCAAATGAGAGAGACAAAGTGCTACTTTGACTGCAGAACTTGCAGGGGATAAATATAAATATAAACTAAACTGAAACAAGATAAGGTGTCCACTGGGGGTTGCTTATTTATTTAACAGAATTGAAGTTCTATTTGCAAACAGGGCCTCTGACTTGTTTGATCTTGCAAATAATTACATAAGCTCTGAATAACAGATTCGCATGCAGTGACTTAATTTGTAAACTTCTGTACTGCAACTGCTCTTATAATTTTTGCACAGTATTTAGCAAAATAAGATTCTAATTTCTGCTATGTTTTTTGGCATTTTCCTGAACTACAATCATTACTATTAACATGCATTAACATACAGTATATACTTACTTGCCTATCACAAAAGTCAAGCCTAGAAGAGTTCCAAGGAAGAATGTCTTATACAGTCTTTATATACATGTACATATATGCAAAATACTATATTCTCTCAAGAAGGTACATGAGCATGCAACTTGTGGAAGTGTTGATCCAGTTATCTTCAGTACAAACAAGTACATGAAGTGGGATAATTGGTTATTGAACGCTCGTAGTTAAGTTTCACCTTGTGTTTTTTTTTTTTAATATAATTGTTTACGGTAACACTCTCGCTCAAAATGAAGGTAAGTGTAACAGATGGAGTGCAAATAAAAAGCCGAAAAACTTTCAGTTAAAATGTACACAGAAACCTTTCTCTTTCAAACCATCCATCTCTCTGTTGCTGGAGGTGATGTGTTTGAGGCAGTGGGGCAGTGATGAATGATGCACAATGATAACTGAAGAAACTATCGAATCAGGTGCAGGGAATTAAAGACAGACTGTAATGACAGTCCTGCAACAAATGTCTGTCCCAGCCAGTAAGCCTGGGGCTTGTTCTGATTACCGATTGAGAAGCACTAAGTTTATGGGGACCATATGCTTTGACACTTACTTGGTATCATTGTACAAACCTGGAGGATCTTTTTAGTCATCAGCCTCAACTTTTCCGTTTGTGTTTGAGGTTTTTTCATTTACTCTATATAAATGCCTTTTGTCCTCTGTTCAGATCTGATAATATGCTCTTCACTTGCATACAGCCATCAGAGGCCTCCACGCACGCCTGAATCATTAGGACAAGCAGGGGGTCAGAGCGGAGGGCTGCTGGCTTTGCAGGCATTATGTTTCATATTCACTTTTGGGAGCTTGCAGAGCTGAGAGTTGTCACTTTTCCTGCTAGGCATGCCTGAGCATATTGTTACCCATCTCCTTTGCATTCTCCTCTGTGGCCAGGTTCACTTATGGGATGCATTATGTTTTAAAAAAGAAAGCAAAAAGCATAAAACATCAAACTTCAGACACAGATATGTTAGTTACCAAATTTGAAGCCAGTCACCCTAAACTCCCTTAATAGCGATTGCATAGGTACCTCTCCAGAAGATAATTCATCTCATGTATCTGAAGTATCTGAGGTATCTGGCTTCAACATTATGAAGTTTAGCACAAAAAGTTACAGGGACACTTCCAACGATGGTACCACTGCCTGTTTTTAATATAATAGCCCAGTGTTGCCTTTCCCCAAACTCCAGAGTCCTGACTCCAGAATCAAAATATCTGAGTAGTCTTCTCCAATTTGAATCATTTGTGAATCCTTCAGTTAAAGGATTCACACCTCCTACTTTATGGATGTAAAGTAGTCAAAGGTGAGGAAGAGGGTGACCTATACCTTGTGTGCTAAAGTTGAGCTATTATGCAGCTGGAAGCAGCAGAAGACTGGAGAAAAAGAAGATCAGAAGATGTGGAGAAAAAGCAAATTATAACATAGCTCTTGTTCCAGTGTTGGGCACGCAGCCCTAACCTAACGCTTAGGACAGATGAACTCTAGAAAGCACTGCCATCATCGTCTTCCTACTTGATGACGGTGTCTGAGACAAATGAAGGTACTAGTACTAGACTACTTTGAGACTATTTCTTCAATTAATCTCATTTCACAAAGTTGTTATCATAATAATAAGTCAACACTCATATACCGTATCAGTTTTCACTCCAAACATTTAGAGAATTTTACAGAAGCTGATATATAATGGTACTGACTTATGCTGCACCAACACTGTTAACACATGCTGAAGTGGTAGCTAACAGCAGGTTTGGATTTCCTGCTTTGGCGAGGAGCCTGAGAGGTTGTAGTCTTTCTGGTTGTAGTATGCAGAAGGGTAAAAGTATTTGGTAGTATCATTCTGCTAAAAGTGGTATGGTACTCAATGAAATAAAATACATTTTTATCTGATTCCAACAATTTCTTAAGACACAGGTAAAGACTGAGTAAATGTAAGATTCTGCACACGGGGCTGGGATCACATTGCAAAGAAGATAGGGAATTTATTTACGAATGAAATGGCGAAGACAACAAGGAGGAAATTCAAGGCTTACAAAAACAATATATATCTACATCCAACCATATTAAATTAATTGAATGAGGTATGTAAGTTGTACAGAAGCATCTTACACATGTATTTCCATAAATATTACACTCATATTAAGAACTGTTTATGCCTGTAGCACAGGACCTGACTTGACATGCATGGATTATGATGGGAATTATTAAAGAATTGGTACTCATTATAATCAAAGAACTAATACAGGTGTACTATCATTAGGCCTAACTGGCTTCAGATCAACTTTCTGACTTATGATTGTTTTGGTATTATTTTGTCAATAACTACCAACTCTAAAGAAGGAAAATCTTTTTCATTTTTACTTTTATGCAAGCAATGGGATAGTTAAAATCAACATCAAATGCATTGCCAATTAACCACCACCTTGTGGGTGATGCTTAACTCCCCAGACTTATAGCTGTGTCCCTGTAATTCAGCAGTTTCATGATGAAGTGATACTCCCTGAAGCACTCCAAGTGGTAGCTTGAACTTTTTAAGTTGCAAAATGCTTTATCTTGAGTCTTGTTTTTAGAATAAAACCTAGCCAAAGGGATAAGGGATAGCTGGCAAAGGGGTTTGAATATAAATGGCTGTACATGATCATCAAAAGACTGAGATTTTTATGAGTTGGTAACTGTTAGCACCTCTTGCCAATAGGATTTAAAATTGCTTGTGAAGCTGCTGTTAACTAGAGATAAAATTAATTTGCTTCTTGGACAGTAGTTTCATACACAAACTTCTAAATAGCTGTTTTGGTCTTGTTGTGATACAATATGATGTAATTAACACTGGTGCACTGCAGGAAATGACTGGTTTGGAAAATTATAACCAGCTAAGATTTTGATAGAAACACTAAAACTGTGTTTTTGCAGGCTTTTCTCCCACTTGCAGATTTTATAGTGATATTACTGATCGGTCTGCAATTTTAATCAGAAGTAGAAATACAGATGCCAATGAAATTACTTAGGTTTTACAGAAATCTTCACGAAAGGCAATCTGGAACATTATTTTGCATTTGTCATCTAGAAATTTATTTCTACACCTAAAAGAAATATTATTCTCATAAAACTAAGAACAAGTCTAGCTGTAAAATTTAATAGATGGATGCTATGCAAAGATGTAAAACCCATTGGGGAATAAGTCTGGATTTTAGTAAAAACTAGCAAATTATATAAATGTATCTTTAAGACAGCCAAAGAGAGAACGTCTCAGGCTTGATATTAAGACTGTTCGAAAAGGCATGCATCTTGTTTAAAAAAACACACATATTTGTGGAGTGAAAAGAGACAGGTAATATTATTCTGAAATATTTGCATAACTTGTGGCTTTTAATTTTTAGGGCAATACACTCTACCTAAGCGACCTAAGTAGCAAAACTCTTCCTTCAGCGCTATATTAATGCTATTCAGCCACAGGGGATTGACATTGACCTTAAATTGACTTGTTTCTGGCAAGGTAAGAAATTCTTTTGGAATCACATACAGCTTATTTCTGCTGTCCTTTAAATCATTGGTAATTTTCTACTCAACATCAACATAAAGAGCTTTGCCACTGTTGCTATGGGAATGTCATGTTTCTCTTCATTGCACTGCTCTCCCACAACCACTGAGTTACATATATCCCTCAGCAATGCATTTGTACTTTTTTTGCATATACAGTCATGACAACATGCATACAGTAAAGGAAGGCATAAAACACATACTGAATGTCAAAACGCCAAATATGTTCCAGTAAGGCAATCAGAACTGAAAAAGGCGCACTGAAAAGATTTACCCTATTCTCAAGCCAAAACCACTCCTGTGGAGTCATCTAGAAATGAAGAAACCGTGACCTGAAAGGGTTACAGGGCCTTGTAAAAAAGCTGATTTCTTGTCACACTTCGGTGATCCTAATTTTTTATTCTTTTTTTTTTTTTTTTAATTTTTGGTTCATTTTTTATCCTCTTAGACTGCATAGTAAATAGAGTGTCTGTAGATTGCCAGGCAGTCCAAACATATTTTCAGCAAATTCTTTATATCTTGTTGATACAACATTCAGAGAACTTTATAAGTGTTACTGATTAACCCTCCAAATACACCTTGAGACACATTAGAACTTTCCCCTCAATTTTAGAGCTGGGAAAATCAAGCCAATAGTTGGATGGCTCACCACAGGTTTAGCAGCAGGTCAGTGTCAGGAACAGAAACCAAGAACTACGGTTCCAGTTCTGAGATCATAACGGTCTGCAAATTACTGTTGTGCAATTTTGTTTCATGTGTGCTGTTAATTGTACTATCCATAAAGGGATTTGGAGACAAGTGATAAAAATACATTCGAGTGCAAAGACTCTAGACACTTACTGAGGTAAAACGCTTTATAGCAGGCAAATCAAACTTAAAAGCTGCCACTTATTGTCACATTCATTTAGGTTTTGAGGATCCTCCTTCCCTGTTGAGGCTGCTTAGGGAGTAGCTGTTTCCATTATTTTCCCATACAGCTATAATCATGTCACTGCTTTCTATGGCTGTCTCACTCCCAGAGGCCTTTCTAACCACCTCTAAATGATTTGGATGCCGTTTCTCACGCATTAATATTAATACTTAACTGTGAACATCAAACTCTTTAATTGCTTTCATAGCGAATACTTGATGTGTCTGAGTAAACATTCCTTACTTAAAGCTGTAGCTCTATTAGTAAAGATAATTATAGCACACTCCACGATTTTAATATACTTGAAGAGTGCAAGATATGAGTAACTAATTAATTTATAGACATGGAAGTAGGGAAAAACATAAGGAGAAAATATGAAAACACATAGATGAACTGGGGAATGGTTAGGCTCTAAAATGCATGTTCTTTTTAGAGGTCAGAGTACACATCTTTTTTTAATTTACCTTTTCCTCTTACATTTCTTTGGCTTGAAATCTCTCTAGCATAAATTCTGGGAAGTAGCCAGAATTTTCTCTTTCTGAAGTGCAAGCCTAACTGAAATCCATTTCTTTATCATTTTCCATTAGGGTAGTTCTATTTCTTTTATGGCTTTCCAAACGCTGCACTGCAAACTACACAGGCTTGCAAAAGTCATTGCTCTTTCAGCAAATGCCTCCCTTTAAAGTCACTGCCATCAGCTTTTTCAGAAGTAAATTCATAGACAGGAACCAGGAGGCCTTTACCTCCCGGCCTTTTCAACTCTGCTGTGCGCAGTGTATATGCAGGTATATATATGGGTCAGACGATGGGGAGGGCAGAAGCACCACTTCTGGCTCATCCCCACTGTGGCTGCCTTCCACCCTTCCACCCCACTGCTTTCCTATTCCTGAGAGCAAGTTATGCGGATTTTCTATGCCCACTCAGTCTAACTGACCTTGTTTCCAATAAACCCCAAATCCAAGGAGAAAATTAGGCATCTAAATCACATTGTAGATTTTTCATCTTCAAAGAAGATCTGAGAAGCATTTTAAAAATCAGCCTCTTTCTGTGCACTTAGTACAGTAATTCAGTGGTCAAAGCTCTCACACAGCCTTGGGAACATCCAATTTAAAATTCTTACCTCCGCCATCTCCCCACAACCCTAACCACCAGGTAAAAAATGTGGTGTGGAGGCACTGCCTAACTTTCCCTTGAATCTTCTAATCATACAGGTAATTAATTACTGTCAGGCTAAGGAAGAAATTCATGAATAACACAGTTCTATATCCAGTTATTTGGGGTACTTATCTTTCTATTTTTTAGCTAATTTAATAGTAACTGAGGTTTAAGAGGTTAACTAAAACTCAGAGGTTTAGGCATATCCATTTTTTATTTAGATACCTAAATCAATTCCATTTTTCCATTATTCTTGACTTCTGATTTTAGATTTTCTTCACTGATACTTCATGTTCAGAGTTGTGCCACCATCATACATATTCTTTTCATCTCCTGGTTAACCTCTGGGAAAAGATTCCTTCCAGTACTTTACTTACCACTGCCACGAGATATTCCCAACATGACTAGATTATGTTCCCAACAGTCCGTAGTTAAAGCTTTGGCATTAGCAGAACTAGATAGGTCATCCACGAGACGTTCTGGTATGCAAATTGTTATTATTAGATCAGTGAGTTTTGAGTAAAGTGTCCTGAATCGTGACATAGCACATGGTACTGAAACTGTCTAAAATCTTTTCCTCAGAAAGGGTTGTGTGGAAATCTTTCTGAAAACAGCCCCTCTCTCAAGACTTCTGGAATGATAGTTCAGTCATTAGACCCCCTCATAGGCTGTGGGAGATCCAGCTTAAAATATTTACAGAGAGAGAAGTATCTGGCACCTTCTACAGTATCTCGTATTCAACCTCAAATATAATTTTCCAGATAAAATGACGCATTTCCCTCACAGATGTGTAAGGTTAAATGAGTGCCATGGAATTACAATTCTAAATATATTCTATGGTAATAATAATAGTCACAAATATATGTAATTTGTATTTTCTCCAAAGTGGCATGAGCAGTAAGTCACATTTTCCTTTCTGAAAAATTTATAGTCTGACAAAAAACAAACATCTGCAGAACAAGACAAAGGATGACTGATTAGGTGAAATCAAGTCTGTGGTTTGCTAATTATTGGCCTTTTCCTGCAAAGTTCCAAAAGCCTTTTGAGAAATCAATGGAAATGGAGATCACTCAGGAATCTCTCACTGCCTTTTAGGAACCTAAAAAAAGTGGCAGGAGAGAGTTCTGGCTTTTTAATGAAGCCAAATCCCTTCTGATTTTTTAAATCAAATGTGTCCCAGGAAAGAGGCAGCTATTAAATATAAACTAGTTTCCTTTTAGTCGTCTGTCTACTTGGTGTGATGCTAACTTTGTACTTATAAAATGTATCTTCTCTCCATATGCTTTTCTATTAACCTTCTCTCCATATGCTTTTGCATTAACCTAGATTTTCTTCCCTCTCTGTAACAAACACACTGAATATATTCTCTGCCTGTAGGGAAGAAGAAAAAGAAATGTTGCCTTATATATCAAAGTACTTTTATATTTTTTCCCAGGCCATATTATGGAGAAATACAAAACTTGTGATGAGACCCAAGTTAGCCAGAGCTTTGAGTTGGGTTTGCCTCAACCTTGTCCTTAGGTTCACTATCAAAAGAAATCCAAGTCCTTTAAAATGCACTTTCTGCTCAAGTTTTATTCCAGTAAAAAGTTAGAATACTTAACATTTTAAACTGAGAAAACTCAAAGTGACCATGGGAGCAAGAAGAGAAATAGAAAGGAGTTACGAACAATTCCCTCCTTCTAATTGCTTTCTTGCAAACTACTTTCTTCCAGCTATTTTTTTTATACAGAAGATAGAGAAGTGATGTTTCTGTCTGTCATGTCTCTGTGTCCAGATTCCCCATATGTCAAATAAGAATAAGAATTCTTCATATTATGAAGTTGCTGGGGAGAAAAAAATTTAAAATCCTTGTTTGTGAAGCACTTTCATATTATAGTAAGGACTGCTATAGAAAACCCGTAGGGAATATTATCACTTCTGTCTTCAGTGTAGTAAAGATAACTTGAGACCAAATCAATATCTGTTCATTAGCTGTGCAATAAATGAGACTGAGCCCTGGAGGAAGGCTATGCTCTAATGTACACACAAAGGTCCAAACGTGCAAGCAACCTTCACAATAACATTTCACAACATTATATTGTGCAGTCAAACTCTCTAAAGCTTTTAACATGGTTTCTATATTTAATAAATAGATATAAGCACAAAGTGCCAAACAGGATTATGAAAATTACAGTATAATCAAAATAATAATGATTCTGTAGTATATATGAGCCAAAAAGACCCTATATTGCATTCAAGTGTATTTCACCCTTTTTGGCATGACAGTGTTGTTTTGTCCCAAACAATACTTTGGACATCTGTGACATTATTCCTGTTAGTGAGGTAAACATACCTGCACTCCAGGGACTTGATTCAAAACCTGAAGAAAACTGAGACTGGGATAAACTCTAAGCAATTCTCAGCATTCTTCAATGTGAACCTCTTGCTCCCAATTTTAGAGAGAATGTCCTAAGGGGAAACAAAATATCCAAGGAAAGAAATCTCAGTTGTCATCCACTCAGGAGTATAAGATTGACACCATAATAAAAGTAAATATGGAGGAATTCAATGCTGCAGCTTAGTGTTTAAAGGTACCTGTAAAGCAGTCCTGCAAATCTAGTTTCTTTTTCATGGACTGTTTAAAATCTTTACATTTGAAAGCTGTGATTCAGGAAAATTCTTGGATGTAGAAGGACACTCGGATACTATAAGCCAAACAACTGAAAGAGATAGATGTTTACACAGTCAGTTTATCCAGTTCAGTGTTAATTCTGGGCATGATCCAGATCATAATAGGTACTTAAACATGTTCAGCAGTGGAGCAGAGAGTTTTATAAATCATTCTCTTGGTCTTTCTTATCTAAATCCTGCTTAAGTCTCTTTTTAACTGCATGATGATTTGGTCTTCCTCAAAGTACTGTCATAGGCACCAAGTCTCATTACTATTATTTCCTCAGGTAAATTTATATAAACACAGATCTGGAATAGACCAACCTCTATTCGAACATGTTCAACATGATCTAGCCCTTGTAATTCAACTAGAAGACCTCTCCATTTTAACCATAGATATAAAACACAAAAGAGAAAGGCTGGGGGTGTTGTCAAGTCGTGGATTATATAAAGATCTTTTTTTGATAGTCTTTCTATCAGAGAACTTGTCCATCTCCTTTCACTGCCTCCAAAAAAATTAAAATCCTGTTTGCCTAAAAGATACTATTTTTACACTGCAGAAGTTTTCTGTTTCAGCTGATTTTTTTTTTTTTTTTCTAGAATAAATAAAACAAACTATGTCTGGATGTGGAAGATAATAGCTTTCTGGCTAATCTTCAACTACTAAGACATTATTTCCTAGACACTTTGAGGTGTTCTTTATGTCAATAGTTTATCTTGAACCTCTTCCACAGTTATGCCCTTGATTTAAATTCAGTGGTCATACATACAGTCATAACCCAATAAGTATCTTGATATATGTCTATATGTTTTAAAAGTATTAAGATTTCTTTTAATCATCTTCATCTTTGAAAATGACCAAAGAATGGTAGAGAGTGCATATCTCGAAGAGCCAGATTATGAAACAATGTGGCTGCATGTTAAGGTAAAGAGGCATATTACTTTCCACCATAATTTGAAACAGAAGAGGAACATGTTCAACAATATTGCTATATCCCTACATTGAGACACAGGGAGACAGAAGAACAAAAGTTCGTGGAGCTCTGATGCTGCTCTTAAACTAAACATTAAACTAGACATTAACTAAACATTAGACTAGATATTAGGAAAAAATTCTTTACAGAGAGAGTGGTCAGGCATTGGAACAGGCTGCCCAGGGAGGTGGTGGAGTCACCATCACTGGAAGTGTTCAAAAAACGTGTGGATGTGGCACTTCAGGATATGGTTTAGTGGGCATGGTGGTGTTGGGTTGATGGTTGGACTTGATGATCTTAAAGGTCTTTTCCAACCTTAATGATTCTGTGATTCTGTAAACCTTCCCCAAAGCCTCTGCCAGACAAATGGGTGCTGCCCTGGGTGTCACAGACACTAACCCATTCCTTCCACATTCATCCCCAAAGTGACACAGAGTCAGAGAATTAGAAATATAACATAAGTCCACATCACCACAATACTTTATCTTGCAATATAATCCTTAATGAATACATGACAGCTACTGTCAAGAGAAAGCCTGGTGCATATTTCATTCACGGAACTTTATCAAATTAGTGGCAGTCCATTAACAGTTCCACCTGGTTTATAGTAATTAATTGATAATAATTGGACTATCAAGCATTTTTTTGTGCTTGAAAATTACCAAAACTGTGCATTAAACAGATCATATATATGACATATATAGAATCTAAATACACATATATACATATATACATATATACACATATATACACACTTGAGCATTTTAAACAATAAAATTAGTAAATTGTTTCAAGTATTTCTTGGTATGTCATTTAAAATATTAATTCAAATTTAGAAAATAGTGCTAACAAAAGGAAAAAAATCTTCTAATGTCTTTTTTTTACACCCATGTGGATATAAAGTGACTTTTTGGTCTACTGTTACGTTATAAACTGTTGGATAACACTGGTTGTCAATGAGATATACACCTCTTATTCAAGAAAGCATACATAAAATAGTCTTTTGTCCCCTTAATTATTTTAAATTTCTAGAAAAAATCCAGCCTGATGCAGACTGGAAGATCAAATAATTAAATTACAAAATAATTGTAGACACCTTAATTAAAAATGTCTTTCCTATAAGCCTAACAATAGCATCACTTTGCATTGAAAAAGCTGAAAGAATGAAATGAGATCTTTAATATGTAGTCAACATTCTCTTTCTAAAATGCCCTGTTTTCCAAAATAGCTTTCTGTTATCCTCATGCTGTATATAGTGAGATGTACAATCAATTTCACAGGTGTTTACGTTAAAGAACTATTTTTTGGGGGTTGGAATTGACGTGATGCCAAAAATAATTTTGATGCATTTCAGTGATCTATTATTAATAATGACTTAATAGAATAACTGTAGCTACTATTTGTATGTTTGTTATTTTTCTGTTTTTCATCATATACAACAAAGCTTACTCTGCCAACAATATACAATTTCAGCTCAGAAGAAGAAAGTCATGTTTCCTGGTCTTTGAACCCTAGCCCTTTGCTTGTCATAGTTCAAGCACAGAGATTTCATCCCTACTCTAAATCAAACACGGTGTGTTGGCCACCACCATGCCAAGGCATGATCTCAGAGAGATCTAGTTGGCTGAAACCACTTCAACTTGTTAATGCAGGATCATATAATTTCTTTTTCAAAATAAAATTAGTTTCATTTTTCTACCTTCACCCTATTCTTAACATGCTCATTTTCCACCAATTTATCTCTTTCTCTATGAAAACATTGGAGGTAGCCCAGTTATGTCATCTTCATTAACTTCCAGTGGTGACCACATTCATAAATCTTTGAGACTACTCGTAGCAGAGAATTCTGCTTATGTATGAGTAAAGATGGCAAAATCTGTTTCACTATCATTAGAACAGTGTTAGCTGGAAGACTGTAGACTTTTGAATTACCTTTCTTATATAATAAAGAAAATGAAGCAGACTATGTATTTTAAATTGAACTGCATTAGTTTAGAATCTTTTTTCCTTTTTGTATTTTTAATTTTAAAGAAATTACCTAATTTCAAATTCTGAGTTGACCTGTATAGTACATAATGTTCTAAGTCTAAGTTATTGGAAACCGTGGTCACTAATGAAATAAATTATGTGAAGTTAATATGCAATTAGTTTATGTTAGACAGAAGCTGGAGACCAGATAATGCTTTATTAAGAATGGTGAGGAATTATGAAAATGGCTTAGAAAGCACAGAGCTAAATTGCTACTTTGGAGAACTTAGAGAATATAATTCTGCATGCTATACTGCAATATTGGATTTCAAACTTGGGAAAACAGAGGTAGAAGGATGCAGGTTGAAGGTGTGAAAAATGTAGCAAGCCTAAAACAGCAGGCAAAAAAAAGAAGAGATTGATCTAAGAAATGGAGGAATTGAATCTGATCCTCACCTCTCACTTGAAATTGGACTGTATTTATGTGGTAGAGTTGGGATTCAATTTAGGAATAAAATATTGGAATTTAGGGGCTTTTTCAGCTGCCAGGGAATAAATTTCTATTGTCATTTAAGTAAGTCACAGAGACATGTTTCCCTTGAGTGTGCAAGAGGTTTGCACAGACCTGGTGGGTATGATATAAATATCATAGGAGATCTGAATCCTTGTGGTTCTGCAGCTAAAAGATGTACAAAGATTTTAACTTAAATGGTGTTATTTGTCTATGTAGGGACAGTTAACTGTATATTACATGTCACCTTTAAGCTGAGTTCAAGCTTCTAGATCTGTGTTGTCCACCATGAATTCTTAGTCATCCAACATTTCTGTAAACACTTGCTTGTAGCCACCTACCGCTCGATTGACTGGGTCCTTTGCAATATCGTAAGATCAAAAAAAAATCCATATGGGGCTGGCAGATATGGCACAAAAGCAATGGGACACAGCTGACCTTTTCAGGAACAGCAGGATACCAGGAAGCACATCCTACGATATGTCAAACAGCACTCGACGTTTGAATCAAAAACTTAACCAAGCCCCTGCTGTTTAGCAGGTTTTAGTGTGATTTTAGTAGGACTACCTGTATGAGCTTGCCATCCAGCACTAAGGAATTTTCTATAATCCTTTTTCCTGCAACTGTACTTAGTTTGGAGAATTTATAAAATACGTTTTTTTCTATTGGATGTTCTATTGCAGGTATTGTTTTCCCATTCTTCTACATGCTCTGCTTATTACTTCTTCTGTGAATTTTCATTATTCAGTTTTCCTAGAGAAAATAATACTGATTATCAAATAGTTTTAATATATGTTTTGGACAAATAACTATTAATCTTAAGTTCCTCAGTCTTTCAACATTTATGAAAATTTAATAAATACCTCATAAATACCCAAAAACGTTTAAAATAAGCACCAGTACTTAGCTCAGAACCAACTATTTGAAAAAAAAAAACCACATATACAAGAATAATGTGGGGTTTTTCTTCTCTTTGATCAGCTTTCCTTCTTTAATTAAGTACAAACTGGAAACCTGGAGAATAGAAAAATCTACATTTTTAGCATTCCTAGGAAATAGGAAGAGGTGAATCATTGATTAACTTTAAAAAGGACTACCCAAATGTGTTACTATAATCAGAAAACAGAACTGATTCACCTACTTCATTTGAACCTCTTGGGTTCAGATAAATGCTAAGTCTTTGTCTTTTAATATTATATTAACAGCAGGAGTCCTTTTATTGGGAAAATATCAAAACTGATGTAGACTCTGCTTTCTAATGGCAATTACTGCTGTTACAAAAATATTTACAGTATGGAAAATATTGCAACCTATTCAATTTTCATGGTTGAAAATGACTCATATTTGCATATTTTAAGAAACTATGACTAATTACAGCAGTTCAGTTGAAATTATGATAATTTGCATTTGAGAGGGAGTATCATCTATGCAAAAAGCAAGTCACTTTTTTTAGGTGTTTTACTTCTTTTTAGAGCAAGTTTGCTCACTGCAGTTTTATCCTGCAGTATTCCCTAGATGCAGGGAAGTTAAAGATGATCTAGTAAAAATTTAGAGGTAGTGTAACTTTGGAAGAAATGTTCACAGAGGGTGGCTCTGGAAGGAATTACAAGATACTATCTAATTCATCCTCTTAAGGCAAGACCATCTATACCTATATAGTTCTTCATAGATATTTAACTAACCTGTTCTCTAAGACTTCTGATAAATTAGACTTGTTTAGGATTGTCATTTCATTATTTCAAAGGCAAACCCATAAACTGGTTACTCCCGTGAATGAAGTTATAATTCTGTTTCTTGTATTTAGTTTCATACTTTAAAATCTGGACTTGCAAGTGAATCATTAAAAGAAACACATGAAGGAAATTCAAAAGTTAAATTCTAGGAAATGGCATGTGTTATGTCAGAAATTCTGAGAGCAGAAGGAATTTGCAATAAAAGTTGGATTCCCCTATTCTCTCTTCTCAAAAGAATGAGATGGCAAATTTTCTATGCTGGTGTTGAAAAATGACGTAAGTATAATGAAATAGTTGGTGCAGTGGTTTAGCCAGCAACTGAGCACCTCACAGCCACTCCCTTGCTTCCCCCCCGCCAAGGTGGGATAGGGGAGAGAATCGGAAAAACATTAATCAATTGAGATGAAAACAGTTTAACAGGACAGCAAAGGAAGAGGAAATGATGATGATGACGATGACGATGATGATGATGATGATGATAATAATGGAAAATAGAAAACAAGTGGTGCACAATGCAACAATTGCTTACCACCCAGTGACCAATAGCCCGTCCCCCAGCAGCAATTCCCACACCCTGCCCAACTCCAGTTTATGTACTGGGCATGACATTATCTGGTAGGGAATATCCCTTTGGCCAGGCTGGGTCAGCTGTCCTGCCTGTGTCCCCTCCCAGCTTCTTGTGCACGTGAGCACAAGGTGAAAAGTCCTTCGCAGAATATAATCACTACAACTACTTGGCAGCCAAAAATCAGTGTGTTATCAACATTATTCTCATACCAACTCCAAAACACAGCTCTATACCAGCCATCAGGAAGAAAAAAAACTCTATCCCCGCTGAAACCAGGACAGCTGGCAAGTACAAACAAGCTATGGGCCCCTCTCATTTCTCACTACACTGGGCAGCCTTTAGAGCTTTCTTATATAAATTTAAATAGGACCATTCAAGATCTATTATTTGGAAAACTGTCCTGCTTACTCACCTCTGCATTCAACCCCTTCATCTGTAACGGAGTTTATGCATATGTAACCCTTTCAACAGAGAAAGGTTCTCAAAATGTGATTTCTTCTTTTCAAATTACCCATTGATAAAACAGAGGGAAGCAAAGTTCTCAGTGAGCTACAGAACTGACTGCGTATTGCTCACATAATTTGCATTTGTACCTCTTTTGCAGGAAGCAATCATTCTATGTCATTTTCCTTGTACTGGACAAATTGTCTTATGTTTTATAACTCACGAGGAGTGAAACAATTAGATCTATAGATCTGTTTTTAAATTCTATCACAATTATTTTAGAAAACTAGAGAGTCATCCTGAGAATCAGACTCTAATAACATTTTAAACCACACTGAGAAAAATGTAACAAGAATTTCTCATATGTATCCTACCATATATATATGCAATGAACATAAATTGAATTAGAGTTTTTTGAAAGAAAATCCAAACTTCCAAATAGAGGTTGCTTAGATTCTTAATGCTCCCTAACTCCTTTCTGTTTATGTCTGTTTATGTCTGCCAATATTTAGTTTGATTTCAATCCATGTAGCTAATCCTCTATCAATGGATAAATATTGGTCTAAAAATTTACAAGATTCAACCATAAGGGAATAAAATTACAATATTATAATTCTTTCCCAATGTTGAAATTTTATCAATAATTTTAGTTCTATTGCTAGAACAGACATAAAATTAACAGTTTCTCACAAAACAATAAAAAAAAATGAAACACTACTTTTTTGCATAGTAACAGTTTACAGTTTTAGACAACCTTTTTTTTTGTTCACCTCGTATATTTGGAGTTTATTTATAGTACACTTGTATGGACTCTCTGTATCTAAAATATCTTATTAAATGATGAAATAAGTAGATATAAATCACTTATATACTAATGATAATATTTTTATACACTGAAATTATACCTATGAAATAACCTAAATTACACTGAAGTACTGGCTAAAAGTGAAGATTGATATCTGGGTTAAAAATATTTGGGAAGTGGGAAATGTAGTGGCTCTTAAAAATGATCCCCCCAAAAATTAAGAATGATAGTTGATAGTCAGCTGAGCAGTATCTCTTTATATGGCAGTGTGGCCAAGTATGTAGGCCAAAGCACAAAAGAAGTTGCACCTAGGATATCAAAAGTAAAAATCATTCTCAAACTACATGATTCATAAGGAAGACCAAGAACAACTTGTTTAGCACCTGGAAAAAAATCCCAAGATTGCCTAATTTTTGTTGAATATTATAAATTACCACTGTGCCAATGTGCAACTGCTGCCTAAAAGAGAGATCTCAAGGGAATTCTCACAGGGATTACTGACCAGTGAGTCTGACTTCCATCCCTGGTGAGAAGATGGACTCAGTAATAAAGAATAAGACCACTGATCAAATGCATAAACATAATTTGGTAGGAAAGAGTCATCATGGTTTTTGTAAGTGTACTTATTAGCATGCTGGAGTATTATGAGGATGTCATTAAACACATGGACAAAAGGTATCCCGTGGACAAGGATAAAAAAAAGAAAAAAGTCCAGTCAAGAAATATGAGTTGTCATGGGGTTGGAAGAAAGGCCCTTTTATAGACTGAAATTTTGTGAAAGGGCAGAAAGCACAGGATAGGTTTCCATGGACACTTTCAGGATGGCGAAAAGTCATCAGTGAGTCCTACAAGGACAGCTTTTAAGGTCAGTTCTATAAACCTTTTCTGTCAATGAACTGAAAAAGGGAGCAACCAATGAATAGCCGTGTTTCAGGATAATACTAAGGTCTTTAAGTATTCAGATGTCATGCCTAGGTTTAGGAACTCCAGAAGAACTTCATAAAAAGAACTGAATGGTCAAAAAGTTGGCAGATGAGATTCAGTGTGAATAAAGGTAAAGTAATGCATGGAAAATAATATATGTCATGCATATACAAAACTGTACTTGGAACTGGGAGTTACAATGCAAGAAAGAGATCCTGAGATCATCGATTTCAAAGATTTATCATCATCAACTTGATGCGCAGCAGCAGCTAAAAAAAAGGCAATAAAAAGCTTTCAGCTGGAGGAATAATATGAGGAAGACAGAGGTCATAATTTTGCTGCTACCTGACAACTTGGTGATCCCACATCTTGAACAGGGAGGTGATTCTGCCCCTCTGCTCCATGCTGGTGAGACTCCCCCTGCAGTCCTGCATCCATCCCTGGAGCTGTCAGCACAGGAAAGACATGGACCTGTTGGAGCGGGTCCAGAGGAAGGCCACAAAAATTAGCAGAGGACTGGAACAGCTCTGCTGTGAGGACAGGCTGAGAGAGTTGGGGTTGTTCAGCCTGGAGAAGATGTCCCTGCTCATTGCATGGGGGTTTGACTAGATGTCCCTTAAGGGTCCCTTCCAACCCAAACTATTCTATGATTCTATGATTGTGTAGTTCTGGGGCCCACATCTCAAGATGTGACAGAATTACCACAAATACAGAGAAGTGCAACTAAGTTGTGGGAAGGAGAGGAGAGAGGAGGGGAGGGAAGGGGAAGGGAGAGGAGGGGAGGGAAGAGACCTAAAAGGGGAGAAATCTGAGAAAAGTTTCAAAATCAAGAATCTGATGTTTAAGCTGAATGCAGAGCTGTTGTTCACTGAATCATGCAATAATAGAAGAAGAGAAAACCCAGAAAAAATAGTAGGAGATCAGTTTAAATGAGTTAAGTCTTTTCCAACCTAAATGATTCTATGAAATACATTGCTTTCAACAGCAAGTAATGAACTGGAATCAGACATTGTGGGTATAAGTCAGATTTTCACAGAATCACAGAATCATTAA